>NC_071106.1:12907500-13210000 GCF_024256425.1 Clarias gariepinus | reverse complement strand
CAGTTAATCAAATTCCACTTATTTCACCTGAATATGCTGTGATTGGTGCCTTTATGGTATGATTTTGTACAACATGACAAAGCGTATAAATATTTTCAAATGCTTTGCTTGGACAGATAGCAATAAAATAAAGGTGGCAGAGAGCAGCGCACCTGTTCAGTTCCCACTGAAAAAACCAATGAAGCACAATTTGAGGGGAAAAAAAGGGTTAGCCACAATAGAAAGGCATCAGAACAGCCAGTGCACCACAGCATGCTGTGCACATGGTGGTCTCCTGACCCCAATGCAAACAAGCACCCATGGGATGTGTTGGACAAACCAGTCTAATTTAGCCACCAGGCCACAGCAACAGGCAACCCAAAGCACCCAAAGGATGTGCTGCCAAGGTCCTGGTGCCAGACACAACAGCACACCCCATAGGCCCTGCTTAGCCACACCCCAAGGAGCTACAGCCATCCTGGTGGCACAAGAGAAGCCCAAAACCTAGGTAGTTTTAATGTTAGTTGTTTTAATGTTATGGCTGATCAGAGTATACTACAAGAAGTAGTTCTTCCAAATTAGAATCAAAATTTTTTATTTGCCAAATACAAGTGTACAGGGAATTTATTTTGGTAATAAAATCAGTAACAGAGAAAATTATGAATATTCAGAACATTATGAATTTACACAATATACATATCATATACAGTACAGTTATACTCTTTCTGATGTAGCCCTTTTTATTCAGGATTGGAAACTGCAATAAAAGTCCACTGTCTTGTGCACACCTTTGCTGGAAACTGAATCCCAGTCTTCTAAATAAAGGTGGACGTGACCCCACTAATGCAATAAACAGTAATAAACAGTAAATATATAATTTTTTACAGTAAACATCAACAATATTTGCCAATACAGTATTCATAGTGTAAAAAGTCTTTTAAATGCATGCATTCCAATTAAATGACACATTGATGAGACATGTGGGGAACAACTAGAAAGGGAGAAACTTATAGTATAAGTGCTGTCTCCCTCTCTTCAATAATACACAAAGCTACACCTGCGAGATGCTGGTAACAACAAGGAAACAGCCGGATAAACTTTTCCACCCATTTAAAGTGTTGTCCCTTTTCTGGAAATAATTGTGGTGCAAGAGAGTCCAACATGTGCAAGCAATGCTTTAAGACAGTCCTGATCCAGGTCATAAAAAACATGCCTGCACTTTACTCTCTGTCTGCCCCGCAAACATTGGGTCTATTGAAAGCACATGCTGCTATTTATTTGGCTAAAACTTTCTCGATCATAACAAAGTATGTAGCATATTTCAACAGTTGAATCATGTTTATGCTCATATCTTTGGCTACAAACTCAGTTGATACGTAACAACAGTATTTTATCGGTCTGTCAATAAAAAGTGATTAGTTCACAGTGCACGAAGATGAATAACAGAAACTGCTAATAAAAGTACCACCTATAAGACCATTACTCACAGCAGGCTATGGAACATTGTTCTAACGGGTCTTGGTTCTAAATTATTGATAGGTGTGGAACACAAAGGCTTGTGTGGTCAAACACTTGTACACATGATCATTTATGCAGTTATTTAGTTTATTATTCATGTGGCAGCAGCACAATGAAGTTGACAACTGGAAAAAAAGACAACTGAGAAAAGGCTATATTTTTACAGGTTTAATGAGCTCAGTACTCTTGGCAACACAGCCATGCCAAAGTCAAAGCCACTGATATCACATTTTCCTCCTATTATAATGAGCACCATCAAACCAAGGCACCATCATTCCTTAGATATTTTTCCTGCTGCCATTCTCCATAAAGAAGATAGACGTTATTGCTGATCTTATTTAATGGATGCGTTATGTTTTTAATTCAGAAAAGGGCAGTTGAAGTCTGAGAAGTAAAATAATGGACAGGGAGATTAACTGATGAACTGATAAGGATCAAGCAAGCGAGATAGCAGATTCCATTTCCTTCATCTATTCACCCAACCTGACCCTAACTCTGTGTTCAGCTTCTTGAGGCTCTCACATTTCACATCTCACATCTCACATCTCACAGCTATCCCCTAAAGCTATTTCTACTCTGGACATTTGAAAATATTCCATTGCCCTTATTCTCCCTCATATTTGCACTGCTGCTACTAATCCAACACCCTCATCACCCACATATACTCACCTCCTGTGTCTCTCGGAGAGCAGTTCACACTGCGGATATGAAGGAGGATTTGACCTTGTGCACCGTGTGGGTGTTTTTGTATGTGCTCGTGTGTTATGATGAATGGATAGGCCCTGGACGAACTCCTCTGTGTGTTATATCAGCAGCATTGTTGTATTGATCCATCACTACTGCACTTAATCACTTCTGAATTGCCAGAACACTCATGCATGCATTGAGTGTGAGAGTGTGTATACAGTATATGTGTTTTCCAGGCCTCGTCTAACCTTTGTGAAGGTCTAGAGAAATGTGCTAAATATTGCTCAAAGAGAACTGAAAAGAAAAGTGTGTGTAAACAGAAGCTTCAATTTATAGCTTTGGTTGTATTTATACAGTACTGTGCAAAAGTCTTAGGCACCATATTATATGCTGTACCAATTTTGTTATATATGTTTATCATGTCTGCATAATTATGCAGACCTGATAAATCATATATAACTTAAAAATTGAGAAATAAATAACATTACAGGAGAATATATGCATGGCTATAAAGAAACAAATAAAGGACAAAACAGACCAGTTTTCAGATGGAAACAAAAAACCTAATGTACTCTCCTGGGATTTGCACAAAAATAGAAAGGAGCGAGTGTGACAAAGTTATTAGAAGAACTCATATTCTCCAGCAAGCTCAGTAAAACCTAACAACTGTTTTACTTATAGTACTGTGCAAAAGTCTTTGGCACATACAAAAATATGGCATAAGCAAAAGATGCTTTTAAAAACATTTCTACATAAAAGAAACTTCAATAAAGAGCAATAAAGAGTAATAAAATAAACAGTCAATATTTGGATTGAAAACTCATTGCTTAAAATTAGGAGTTTTAGACACAGACTTGTTTTTTTAACAAAACAGCTATTAGGTTTTACTGAGCTTGCTGTAAAATATGAGTTCTTCTGGTAACTTTGTCACACTCACTAATGTTATTTATTTATCAATTTTATCAATAAAAAGTTTTATATATTGAGATACTAATTGAATTTGTACAAAATTATGCAGACATGATAAACATATATTACAAAATTGGTTTAGCATATAATATGGTGCCTAAGACTTTTGCACAGTACTTGATGCAGCTGCTCAAAGCACCTGCAATACACAAACACTTAGGCACCCAGACACACATAAACACAAACTCCCACGTACTTTACACCTGCAGTGCAATCCTAAAATATGACCCAACACCTAACCTCGTAAAGCACCATGCTGAGTGATGGGAAAGGAGCTCGTCCTTGATGTTTGTGTGATTATCATGTCTCTCTCTCTCTCTCTCTCTCTCTCTCTATCTGTGTCTGTGTGTGTGTATGTGTGTGTGTGTGTGTGTGTGTCTGTGTGTTTATCCAAACCAAACAGATACAGATTGCGAAGTGCCATCCCTAAAACAGCATGTTTTTCTCCCATAGCACTGAAACTGCACAGCCTTGAGGGCACTGTTTTGAGAGACAGGCTCTGTGGAGTGTCTTACAGGGTTTTAAGGAATGCCATGTAATCGCTACAAACCACATCTGTACAGCATGGGCAGTTTTCTTCTTTTTTTTTACTTTACACCTTTTTGTGTAACAGAAAACCTGCTCCCTTGGGTTAGTTGTCTTAAGGGCAGTCTTTGTCAGTAAAACCTTTAAAAATATATAAGTACTTGACACAGACCTTAAATGTATGTGAGGCTTTGCAGAAGGTTATGATAAACATGTGCAAAAGTAACAGTGACTGTAACCATAAGCACCGATTATTTCCCTTTAAAAAATGATTCAAAATGAATCTGTGGAAGGATGATAAACAGAAATATGAATAGCTGAGTTTGTAAAAGAAACACACACTTACTTCGCATGAATGTTTATTGACCGTCCAATAATCTACACCTGGAATATAAATATGATAAATGGTATAATTATGATTCACCTATTGAAATTTACATTTTTATTAAATAAAGACTAATCTAAAAAACCTGAAGTATTCATTATGTCACTTTTCTAGGGTATGTGTTTACCAGATTGCAGTCATCTGACACAACATATGACAAATGTGTGTGTGTATGAGAGAGAGAGAGAGAGAGAGAGAGCATGCCCTGTTCTGTATTTCTGTATGTTTTGTACGAACTGATTTCCCAGAAGGCTCCATGACTTGTGTTTTTGACTGATTCTGAGCAGACGTCCATACTCTCCTCACTCAGAACATGAAAGAATCGCAGGCCTCTTCCACAGCTTTAACTGTGACCCCGTTCTGCTTTTACACAGACAAGCTGATCCGATGCATCACTCTCAGCCTTACGGCATATATCTAACACACAGCCTTATTACACACAGACACCCTGACATCACCATGACATACAGTATACACACACACACACACACACACACACACACACACGTTTCATTCTTACATGCCTCAGGTTGTTTGTGGTTTAGTTACAACACATCATATCAGAATTTAAACTCTTTATCAGGATAAAGCTATTAATTTGGAATAACTTTCTGGTTAAAGAGTTTATATCTTTCCTTCAAAACACCTCGAATTTGTATCCTGGGTGTAGTAAAAACCTACCTGAGTGTGAATGTTTGTGTGCACATATGTGTAAATGAGTGAGCGTGCACTTGTTTGAAAGGCAGTCGGTATGCTTTGAAGCCCCCTCATTTCTCTCAAGCACAGCTGCATTGTTTTAGCTCTTGACAACTGCATGACGTGAAAGAAGAACTGGCAGGCACAAGCAAGAGATTTTTTTTTTCTCTTTCAGATAAAATACTCTAGTGTAGATTTTTCTGAGAAAGATCTAGAAGAAGATAGCAATTAGTAGACGACGAGACAGCATGGAGATCATTGTTAGCATGCTTTAGACAACCTTCCCTTTGACCATGTCATCATGTCTTTATTAGTGGAACACACTGCATCCTTTCACTGCCTTCCCAGGGCTTACCCTTAAATGCACATTGAGTGAACTTCCCGTGTCAAGAGGCCACCAGTGAAGTGAACACGCACCTTGAACATAGATCAGACCTGCTCATTTTCTGCATGCACACACACACACACACACACACACACACACACACACACACACACACACACACAAACTCAATATAATATTCATTGTTATTCTCAAGGACACTTTCTCTAGCTTTGTCTCACACACTCTTTACTATCATTATTGTCGAGTCAGTTTTCCTGAGATATCTAATAAGACTGTGATGACCAATCTAATGCAGTAATTAGAGGTCGGCAGGAAGCTGAACCTAAAGGTGAAAGGGTGACCTTTGCCCCTGTGTTTGGAGGAGGGTGGGAGCCATGCTGCGCACCGGTCCCCTCGGCATAGCTTTGCGCAAACCATCAGAATGATTTATGGCCATTGATTTTACAGGTGACATGTGAATTCTCCATATGCAGTTGGAGGTGACAACTAATTATTGCACAGCGTGAGAAGGCGCGCATACTTTGAAAAGAGATTGTAAAGGAGTAATGCTGCATCTTTTTGTAGTTTGTGTGCTGATCAGGAGGAAATGTTCATAATTTTTAGGACTTTAGGACACTACAAAGGCTGTCACACAACTTACTGATTGTATTAAATATATGCGTTTGTGTGTTACAGATCAAAGAGGATGAGCGGGTACTGGTGACGGAGCGAGGTTTACTAATTCGCTGGGTGCAGCGTAGCGACGCTGGCTTGTACATGTGCACAGCTCAGGAGCACAGCTTCACCCGCACACTCCTCCACCTCTCGCTTAGAGTCCTGGAGCGCAACCACCTTCCCGGGCACCACTCAGTCTCCAGCGCTCCCTCCGATCACTCCATTCAGGACATGACATCTGAGCTGCGACACAGTTATAAGGATTACGTCCGTGCTATGAGCGCACCCTCTCTGGAGGAGTACTGCGAAGCGCTGTGGCACAAGGAGAAGAAGCAGAGGCAAAAGAAGTGGAAGCACATCCAGGAGCTGCGAAAGAACAGAAACCGACGGCATCACCAGGGGGCCGCTATCTGAGTGAACGGTACTCAGAAATGCAAGCAGGGGAACGAAGGAGGAATAACGCACATCATTTGTTGAGAGATTGATGTGTATGGCCCAAATCTAACCTGTTTCAACTATTATAAGGGGTGAAACAGGTCCTCTTAGAACCAGCACTCTGGTTGTCAGGGTGCAGAAACAGTATCTCTACCTGTCGTCAGGACACAACAAAGACACCCTCAAGTATGAAATCGGAAAAATCTACAACAGCTGTAGAAGCGAAGGACAGGTTCCAGTTGCAGACCTACAGCAGAAATGTTCTGCTCATGTATTTATCCAGTAAATTCACAACATCTCGAGTGAAGCAAGAAGGTTTCCTACTGACAATGCTTTAATTATAACCAGTAACAAAAATGCATTCATGTTGGATGACTGTAAATATATGTTTTTTGTACAGCAGATTGTGCATGCGGTAGAATTGTCGACGATTTATTTGTTTGCAGATTATGGTGGTGTTCGCACAACAGGGCAAATAAATTTTCTAAAAAAAAATTTGCGAATGGATGGCACAGTTGGTAATGTTTCTTTCTCACTGCACCAGTTATTTCCAGTTCGACCCTAAGCTCAGGTTACTGTCAAGTTTAACATATTTCTCAAGTTTCCATATGGTTTTTTCTCCTCTGTTTTCTCCAAGAAACATGCTTGTAGGTGTGGATTGGCTATGCTAAATTGCCTCTAGGTCTGTACAGTACATGTTCTGCGATAGACTGGCGTCTTGCCCACCTAGTATTCCCATATCCTATTCCCATATCTTCCTGGGACATGCTCCAGATCTCCCATGATCCTAACCAGGATTAAACACTTAACTGAAGATAAATGATGAAAAGAAACATGAACTTTGGACTTGTTAAACTAATTCGCATATCCAGAACTTTTTTGTTGTTGTTTTTAATTAGATTTAAAAATACGTACAAACGTGGCTTGAATCCGATTAGAAAAAAATGTTTCATGTGGTTTTGCTTTTCTGCAGAACATTTTTGTGTATAAACAAACCTCCCCCCCCAAAAAACAGGACTTAATTGCCCGACTGTCTGAACTCAACCTAAGATGATAAACGATATAATAAAAGTTTGGTAGAAAAAGTATAATATTTCTGTATATTTCTATTGTGTCTTTTGTAGCTACTTTGTTTACAGTATATAAATTTATTTATGATTACAGCACAGTTGGAATAAACCCTTTTCTTTAAAGCTCTCTGACTCCAGACATTTTTGTTCACCAAGTACTTGCGGACTGATACTTGAACGAAGATTCTTAGCCTTATTTCTTAATTAATTATTTTTTTTAACTAGGGAAATTCACATAAACACAAACACTTAATGCGGCGGCTGGAGGTCTCTGCCTGCTAGGTCTACTCTCCGGTTCTTTTTTGAGATATTGATTGAGAAATGCCATCTGTCTGGTGAGTTGGAAGAGCAGTAAGACACACGGAGATGAGATTAGAGGGAGAGGGTGAAACTTACTGCCATCCATCATTCTTTACAGACTGACCTCACATTACCCTCCAGCCTGGAACAGTGACTCCTGCACACACCGTGTGTGTATAGTACGTGTTCAAGGTCGAGACTCTGTCCACATCAGGACGCTCTTCTTACTGCCAGTTGGTTTTGCTTCTGTTGACCTATAATAGGGGTCAAGTTTAACAAGTCATTCATGCACATACCTACGCAATACAGGTGATGTATGTAATTATAACACATTAGTGTTGAATTCTCAGAAATGTGTAATAATTACAGTAGGTTCCGCCAATGGAAAGTCTTTTGGGCTTTGTCATCAGTAAATATATAAAAAATAAATAAAAAAATCAATAACAATATTTCTTTCTTATTATGAGGAGCGTTCAAGTCAAACCGGGATGTAAATTATCCAGATGACAGTTGTGAAAGTAAAAACTCTTTATTTCTCTATATAATCTCCTGCTACGCTAGTGCTTGAATACCATCAAGATAGAACGTTCTCTTAGTACATGATGGGTCTGCCTGCTTCACATCTGAAATGCTGGCTCCCAGGAACTCCTTTAATGGCTCAAACATATGGAAATGGCTTGAAACTGTCCTGGGGTCAGGACTGTACAGGGGATATGTGGCAATAACTCACAGCCGAATTCCTGTAATGTGCAAGTGGTGGTTGTGAATGATTGTGTGAACAGACAGATGCGTCTCCTACACAAGTTGGTGAAAAGTTATCCATCGATCCTGTTTAAAGGATCAGGAGTTCCACTATCAGTGGGTTTTAACTCACCTCGGCCAGGATCTTCATTCACTGACGTACGGCCTTCTTAAATACGTTTGCACCATTCAAATGGTTTACTGTGGCTAAGAGTCTCATCACTGTACTACAGTATGCTGATCTATGCCTAAGATCTTCTGTAAATGCTGTAAGTGTTAATTGCTTTCAGACCTTCACTCACATGAAATTTCATCACACGTCCCAGTTTGACTTGAACATGCATCATACTTTGGCCCAAAATAATATATAATGAATTGACTTAAAAAAAAAAAAAAATATATATATATATATATATATATATATATATATATATATATATATATTTATTTATTTATTTATTTTTTTACACACTGTACATCAAAGAATGCTCAAAAGCAGATTTCCTGATCTGAATCACCGTCGCCAACCTTTCACACAATTTCAATAATTCTCAACACTGTCTGAATTAACTCAAGAATTCAGCAGCTCTCAAACAGCCCAAACAGCAGGATGTCTACGTGTCATGCCATGCTAAGGAGATCCTGCTATGATGACCACATGGGGCCTGTTGAAGGAAACGGGATTTTTGCCTGATGGGAAAACTCATTAATCTGTGGAACTGGTTCTTCTTCCTGTATGAGCAACAAAACAAGCAGAGCATGATCTATCCCCATCATCCCAATCATGTCACACTGGTCATAAATCAGTACTGTTTAGCCTTAAAAAATCATCCGCGATGCTCCAAACAAAGAGTAAAGCAGGGTGCTGTTGATGAGGGAGATTATTGCAGCATGAATTCAGTCCAGCTGGGTGTAATGGAGAAAGAAAAAAAAAAGGGAGGCTTTTTGCTAATGGGGCCTGTTTAGGCAGAGATTCAACGGACCTGGTCAGCAGGGTCATTAGTGGAGCGTCGGTCTGCCCGGGCTGTGTCATTTGTTCGGGTTCAAACAATCTGTTTATTCTCCTTAGTTGGTTTAGAATATAAATTAGGCAGCTATGATAATGTTATTATTTTAGGTTTAGCAATCATACTTATTTTAATGACTACATACTGTAGCACACAGAAAGCTGAAAGCACGAGGTGTTTATAGATCTTGCTGACCTGTTTCACTATGTGTTTTTTTTTTCTTTCTTTCGTTTTTTTCCTAACCGAAATGTGTTGAATTATAAAATATAATCGGTCAGAAGGTGTTGAGTAATCTTCTAGTAGGGTGACTTACAGTGCTGGTTTACAATAATAGTGCAATTACTGTATGTATGTTCCTTTTGTTTTATAATACAGTCATTTGGTTTTCATAGTAACAACCAATTAAATAGGATGTGCATAGGATTGTTTGAATCTGCAATATTATTTGTCTTCTCCCATAATATTACATAAAACTACAGAAAGAATAAAACAGAGAATATGCTTTAAATAGGCAAATTGTTCTGGTACAGTATATGTGGTCAAATGAAGTGATTAAAAAGGTACCAAATTCACCTTCATATCCTGTATTTCATTATTTATTTATTTATTTTACTTACTTATTTACTGACTGCCTTTATTTTACTAACTTATAACTGAGTAATCTACTGACTGACTTTACTTTGCTGACTATCTGACATACTGACTGACCAACTCACTGATTTACTGACTGACTTACTTAAATGACTAACGTACTGACTGACTTACTGACCAACTTACTTACTGACTGACTGACTTACTGACCAACTTACTTACTGACTGACTGACTTACTTTAATGACTAACTTACTGACTAATTTACTGACCAACTTACTGACTGACTGACTTTAATGACTAACTTACTGACTGACTTACTGACCAACTTACTGACTGACTTACTTACTGACTGACTGACTGGCTTACTTCAATGACTAACCTACTGACTGATTTACTAATTAACTGACTTACTTACTCACTTACTTTAATGACTAACTTACTGACTGACTTACTGACCAACTTACTGACTGACTGACTTACTTACTGACTGACTTACTTTAATGACTAACCTACTGACTGACTGACTTACTGACTGACTTTAATGACTAACTTACTGACTGATTTACTAATTGACTGACTTACTTACTGACTGACTTACTTTAATGACTAACTTACTGACTGATTTACTGATTGACTGACTTACTTACTGACTGACTTACTTTATGACTAACTGACTTACTGACCAACTTACTGACTGACTGACTGACTTTAATGACTAACTTACTGACTGACTGACTTACTTACTGACTGACTCATTGACTGACTTACTTTAATGACTAACCTACTGACTGATTTACTGATTGACTGACTTACTTACTGACTGACTTACTTTATGACTAACTTACTAACTGACGTACTGACCAACTAACTGACTGACTGACCAACTTACTGACTGACTGACTTACTTTAATGACTAACCTACTGACTAATTTACTGATTGACTGACTTACTTACTGACTGACTTACTTTATGACTAACTTACTAACTGACTTACTGACTAACTTACTGACTGACTGACTTACTGACTGACTTTGATGACTAACTTACTGACTGACTTACTGACCAACTTACTGACTGACTTACTTACTGACTGACTCACTGACTGACTTACTTTAATGACTAACCTACTGACTGATTTACTGATTGACTGACTTACTTACTGACTGACTTACTTTATGACTAACTTACTGACCAACTTACTGACCAACTTACTGACTGACTTACTGACTGATTTACTGATTGACTGACTTACTTACTGACCGACTTACTTTATGACTAACTTACTTTAATGCTTACTTACTGACTGACTTACTGACCAACTTACTGACTGACTGACTTACTGACTTACTGTACGATTTCTCAAATGACGCCATCAAGTCTGTCTCTTCTTTACATTGTCACTCTGGCTCTTTCAGATCTATGTAGGGTGATTAGCAGTGGAGCCTGGAAATTATCTTCCTGGCAACTCCAAACTGTCTGGCGATGTCTGCTTGCATTCGCCATTTCGATGGCCCTCTCGTATGAAGACAAAATGTTATTTGGACATAATTCCATAGCAAACTTCTTGCATGTGCATGACAACCTTTAAAAAGATGTAATACTTTATTTATAGAGCAATGTTTCTTTAGTCCATGAGTATATTCTCTCGTCGATGTGGTTTTATTTTCTGTTGCAGTATTTCTCCCTCAGACGAGTGTGACGTGCTCCCAGTGGGCATCAGGCTCTCTGTCACAGTCATACGGAAAATTATTTTCATGTCTGCCTTCTGGAATTAATGTCTGTTTAAATTGCTGAGCAGAACATTTTACTCATCTCAATTAAATATTTGTACAAGGTTAGAAATGAACTATGAAATATTTATTGATATTTACCTATGAATCATTCCCACAACCATTTCTAAGCTACAGTAATTAATATTTCAGGCTGTATGGTTTTTGACAGCCAATTGCATATTTATTGTTAAGGACAAATCACTGTTGACTATGAAAACTAGGATGGAGATGGAAAGTGCAATTAAGTGATACAGTGCAGTATTTTGTGAGCAACGCAGTCACGGACTGAAGAAAAAAATCTGCAGACAATGAAATATAACGTAACAGAATGGGTTCCATGCACAATACTCATGTCGCTTTTGTCTCATTTTTTATTCATAGAGAAGATTCAGGAAAACAAATAATAGAATGTTCGTAACACTTTGGCTCTCATAAATCCATAAAAATTTGTGCATGTTGGGGGACGCCTAGAAATAGGAACAGAACCCAGATAGTCTGTGGTACATGGAAAGTGTATACAAGTAACAAACATATTCTAATGAAAAGATAATCATAATAGAAAAGAGAGAGTCTGAAGAGGTTGTTTATTGAATTAGAAATATAGAAAATATAATACTGAAAAAAAACCATTTCTTATTTCAAATTACATACATTAAATTGCTATGTTTTTTCTATTTTTAGTATATAGACCTCAGTGTCAGAATCGATCATCAGGCTCTTGATGTCCGCATTGAAACGGATAGACTCAAATAAAACATTAAACCTTAAATTGTTGCCATGTAATGTGACTTGCTTTTGGCCTTTTTGTTTTTGCAATTCTGTTCATCCAAATTTACAGGGTTGAGCTCAAGCACCTCAAGGTGCTCTAGAAATCTTAATCTTAAGTAAAAAAGAAAAACAGTATTTTGATATACAGTAAACCAACTACATTGTATTATAGGGCACCATTGTGGCTTAGCAGATAACACTGTTGCCTCACACATCCAAGGGTGGTGGGATTCCTCCATTTACTCAGGTTTCCTCCCACAGTCAAAAGAAATGCCAGGTAGGTTAATAAACATTTTAAAATTTCCTTACACACCGGTGTGTGAGTGTGTATGCTTATGGTCTGCAATGAGTTAGCCCTTTTTTGTGCCCTGAGTCCCCTGGGATACACTTCAGGCCACCCGGAGTGGTATACATATAGGCCACCCGGAGTGGTAAAGATAATGGCTGGATAGATGGACTTTGTATTATTCTTTCATTCATTCATCTTTTATACCACTTGCTTCACAGGGGGTTGGACTCTATCCTAGGATACTTTGGGCATGAGGCGGAGTACACTCCGGACAGGGTGCCAATTAACCTAATCTGCATGTCTTTGGAGTGTGGGAGGAAACGGGAGAACATGCACAACTTCACGCACACCGACCTGAGGCAGGAATTGAACCCTCGACTCTGGAGGTGCAAGGCCACAGTGCTAACCACTACACCACCGTGAAATACTTTATGCACATTTGCACATTGCTTGTGGCCTACAAGTTGCATGAGGACTAACTGCACTCAGTTGTAACTTATCCTGGATAACCTATAAATGTACATTTAACATCTGATACACTTTTATTTCAATTATATCATTACTTGTTAATACTGTACATTTTATAGCTAAAGTTTTCTATATTTGGGTATATTCAGGTATATTTGGGTCACGGGCAGTTATATAAGCATTTTACTACATCCTTACTGTATATAGTGCAAACAGGGCATGAGCTAGGTCTTTTGTTTTAAGCACTCTTTTATTTGAGCAACTAGTAAAAGTTTATTCTACCACCTAGGTGTGAGGTCAAAGACAAGTCTTGATGCATACCTTTCTTGTACTGTATCTTGAGGACCGCAAATCTACATTTTCTTCTAGTTCAAGGTAAAATATTTTTGGAAGCTTTGCCACCACTGGGACTTGGCCTCTAGTCATGGTAGAGGGAATGACTCCAAATACCAGTCTACTCTAAAACAAAACTGAAAAACCACCTTCCAGCAGAATAACAATCCAAAGCCAAGTCAACAAAGGAACGGCTTTAGAAGAAGAAGATCAATGTTTTGGAATGACTCAGCCAACACCCAAATCTAAATCCTGGTAAAAACCCGTGGAATGGCTCAAAAAGAGCTGTATAACAGAGATCAACTTACGATTTGATGAATCTGGAGCATTTTTGCAAGGGAATTTGAAAAATAAATAATTTAAATAAAAATTCTTTTCAATATAACTACAAAGTGGTGTTTTTATTTGATTTGTCCTTTCTTTGTGTAACATGAATAAAGTGTTTGTAATTGTGGTCCAGATGGGTTGGCAGTGTGGGACTCACCACATTAGACGTTGTGGGACTCACCACATTAGACATTGTGCTCGCGTTCAAATGTAGATAAGGCTGTGCATTTCTATGCCTTTGATTTCAATACAGTATATTCAGTAATGCTGATTGTTTAGAAGTTGTTTAAAAAAAGTGTGTAGTCATGATTTTTATATTATGTTTTTTTTTATTTCTTTCCAATTTTGTCACCTGGTAATTCCGCACCATCTTTCCTCTATCATACCATACTGTATATTTTCCTTTAAGATCGATAAAGCCAGCCAGGTGCAAAAAAAAGAAAAAAAAAAAAGAAACTCTTGCTGCTCATCATGTATTACAAGGCAGGCTAACATCAGTTTTTCTGAAAATAAAGAACAAAACTGTCTTACCTTCTGGATTGTCTAATGCTGTTACACATATAAAAGCATAACCTACAAACTAATAGCCTCAATTCTGTTGATTACCTTTATCTTGTGCACAAGCATGTGAAAATGGATAAAGAAGGTTATAAGGGTTTGATTAGTTATCATAATGTAATTACCTAAAACAGTGTACTAATATATCATTTCTCCAGGATGTGGTGTATATGTATTTGCTAACAATATCGCATTCAGTGCTTTTGTTGCAAATAAGACAATGGAATATGCTGTGCTTTATGCTTTATAAACCCGCCATAATGTCACACATAGATTTTCTGAAGAAAGGTTTTGAAACTCAACTGTGCGAACTCCGGTTGTTGCTATCTGGTTGTTGTTGTTGGCCGAAGCAGAATCTAAACCCCATTTTATCCATAAATTGCCAAATGGGTGAAACGAACAGAGCCTAAAGGTCATTTGGAACATGCATACTTACCTCAGTTAGCTAGCTTAGCTTTATCTTATTTAAAATTATATTGTGGTTATATTGTGGATATGATTAATTCATATTCTAACATTACTTTGCATTTTATTGGACTCCACCATTCACACATTTTCATACAAGGCTGCACACACGTTCATTTCTGTTGTAAACATGGGGGTCTAAGTGGGTTGACTCTCTTTTGGTGCCAGCTCCTAGTGGTCAATCTTGGAAATGCATGTTTTGTCACTTCTGGCAAATCACTGATCGCTTCTAAAGTATGTATTGTTGCATGACACATGAGTACAGGACTAAAATAATAACAAGCTGCTTATGTGGTTAGCACTGTATGACACGGCATTTGCATTTCTCCAGATGTGAGATTTGATATGAGAGAGATAGATAGAAAGAGTGAAGGATAGTGAAATCGGTGACACAGGGGATTATTACGAGTGTCCCGAAGGCAGTAAGCTAAAGGAATGTGTGACAGAGGGAGAAACAGTTGTTCTCCGTGAGAGGGTAATGACTACCTGTGGGGCTAGCATCTGATTTATAGCCTCTGTCCCTTTACCTCACTTCCAATAATCTACTCACACACCCCCAACACACCCACCCAGACTGACTGATGGCTTCATTCCCAGGAAACACATGGATGTATGTTCTTATTTATTATCGCACACCCTGTCATTACAAGCCACTGTTGTTTTAATAAATTAAACATGAGGAACAAATTAGCAGACTTTGTTCAAGCCTGTTGGGTCTTTTATACATACTGTAGTTCTGATTGAAACGGCAGAGGGAAGATTAACGAAGATGTGCAAGACAGACATAATGTCAGGTTAAATTTTGTAGCTATTTGTAATATTTTAAGATATTTTATATATAATATTTTAATATTTTAGCCAGCAGGAGTCTGCAAGAATCAATAAGTCATTTTCGATTGAAATGCATGATTGAGTGGAGAATGACATAAGTCTATCTGTATCTCTGTTGAGTTTTGCCAAGGTTTTGATCAGGCATGAAAGGTAAACCTTTGCTGATCTGGACTTCAAGGATTGCAGAAGAGGCCAAAAAGATCAAAGCATCAAACAGAAAATCTTTTAGCTTCAATTTGCCATTTCTAATCCTACTTGAACAAATAATGAGAAGGACGCATAATACTGAGCTGTTCAAAATAATTACTATTATATACTGATTGCACTTATTACATTACAGTAGGTCCGATTCAATGATTGCACAAAATACAAGACTTCTGGACATTTGTCTTTTCCCAGCAAAAGGATAACTTGTCAGTCAACAACAATTTCCAACAATCTGCTCCAATGACCTCCATGTTCCAGTCTGTCAAGGTTTGATCGTCAGGAGCTTTCATCATCATCATCAACACAATCAGAACAACTCTCAACTCTCACATGGATCAGGTGATCTAACCCTGATCACGCATTGTCCAAATCCAATCACATCATTTTTATGACAGTCTGATGTAGAGTGTATTGTATGTTCAGCTGGACAGTTACAGTATCAGACAATCTAACCAAAGTCATCTGTTTTGATTAGTTATTTATTTAATTTTGTACCACAGCATGATTGAATTCTCAAATCTGATTAAACAGAAGGTGTACACTTATTTTTCCAGCTGTGCTGTGATGCAAAAATACGTGTACACCTTCTGTTCCATTAGTCTAGATCGTCTAATATTGTAACTGGCAAGCTGAACATATACTCACAATATACTCTACATCAGATTGTCATGATTCAAATATGAACTCTATTTAAGATTATGCTGAGCATCCTCCATATCCAATTGTGTAATTACTGTAGTGATTAATATGTTGCAGCTGGCAACAATTCTTTAAATCCTAACTGACGCAGCATGTACTGTAGCTCCTCTTTTCTTACACAACCATGTCAGAAGATATATCTCATGGTTGTGGAAAAGATGCTGCTGTGTTTTAGAGGGGTCAAATTATTAGCCTGTATGAAGCAAAGAAAACAACTAAGAAAATTGTTACAATTCTTAAAATTGATAAAGAACTGTCCAATGTATTATTAAAACCTGGAGGGATCGTGCTTAATAATTAGCTTTGCGGATGGAATGTGATCAGAAAAAAAAAGAATGATCTTAATCTGAGATCAATTAAAAGCTTGATAAAGTTACATCATAAAAACTGACTGTAAAAATGACAGTTATGTTTGATAGTGAAACCAAGAGCATTTCCAAATACAGATTACGACAAGAATTGGCAGGATTGGGACTAAACATCTGTATGGCCGTTATATATAAAAAAAGTTATTGAGGATAATAAAAATAAAAATAAACATTTAAATTTGATAGGGAGAATAAAGAATAGACTTTGGTGCAATGTACTGTAGAAAGGTCTGATGAGTCTAGATTTACCCTCTTCCAGAGCGATGGAGTCATTAGGGTATGGGCTATACATGCTTCAGAAAAGTCATGATGCTTTGCAAAGTTTACCAGCAACGACAAAACTGTTTTACCAGCCAGTGTTTAACTCTTATATTTTACGATGTTAAAAACAACAAAAACCTAACAAAAAAAAATACACAATGCTTCATACATTAATGTATTAAACATTGAAGTTGTTGGGTACATTCCTGTGGTAAATGGAATGCCACATGCCAGACTCGGCTGTTACATGGTAATAATGGGGGTGGGGTCCTTGGGGGCTGGTTAGCGGGACTCTGCTTGCACATTGTGCCGCATTACACCCCCAGTGTGCACTATTTTTGTATAACAATAACCGCCATGGATTCTGAAGCCTCACAATACTTACAGTACCATCAGTACAGTACGTGTGGAAACACTCAACCCTAGCAAAACAACATGATGAAAAAATTAAATCACCTGCTAGCATAGTTAAAAATAAAGCTGGTTTGATGCTAAATTTTTTTTTTACGTGCCTCATAGCCTCCTATGCTAAACATTCAACAGCATCTTTTTGTCTGAATTATTGTACTAAAATAACAAACGATTTATGTTATATAAGCTACCACTATTTAGTCACATAGGTTACCCTACAACAAAATTTAAGCTGGAGAGCTTTCTCTACTCAGTGGGCTAGCCAATAAATGTATGATTTGTCTACCCCTGACATACAGTACTAACCCATTTAATCCCACTGTGCACAATAGTGAACAGTATGGGAAGTTTAGTTAGACAATAATCTCTCATCTAACAAAACAGTATGATTACTTGCAAAGTTACACATCATTGCACTGGAAATGAATTACATGCGTTTCTCTCAGAGGAACGGTCTTGATCACATGCTGATTTACAATCTGTATCCATTAAAAAGTGATTATCTTTAAGCAGTCCATCTTCAAGTCTATCTACACTTAGGTTTAGCGCAGCAGACTACGTCTATTGTGTAATGGTACATTAGCACAGGCTTGGCTGAGACAGACACACACTGCTTGCACAATAGGAACCGACCCTGTTGTAACCCTGCCTGTGGCAGAACGCTCGTCCACCGCTGACTGTGTTCCACACAGCTATCATTTTTCACACATTAGTATTGGGTGAATGTATTTTCCCAAGTCTTCAGGAATTTCTAAATTTGCACATTCTATCTTGGGGTTAGATATTTCCAACTTGTGTTTTAGTTTTAAATGAAGTTCTCTTTAGTGCATTTTTCCCTTCCGCCTACTTTCACAGCTAGAACCTTCTAAGGTAGTGCTCAGGCGTTGAACTTAAATATGTAGATTTGTAGAGTCCCTACTAGCTAAATAATATATAATCTTTTATCTATAAGTTTTGTTGAGTTTATTTCCAAAATTTAGTTATCACAGTCACACAAAGTGTTTTCATTTGGTGACCTTGCAGGCAGAAAAAGATCCATCCATCCATCCATCCATCTTCTTCCTCTTATCTGGAATTCAGTCATCAATTCAGGCAAAAATGTCCAGATCTTCTTTTTCTTAGCCACTTCTTCCAGCCCTTCCACAAGAACACCCAGGCCAGACAAGGGATATTATCTCTGTCTAGACCTTGGCTTGACCCAGAGTCATCAACATGTTGGACATGCCTATAAAACCTCCCCAGTGAGGCATCCAGAATCCAGATGCCTGAACCATCTCAGCTGGGTCCTTTCGATGCAGAGGAGCAGCAACTTTATTTTGAACTTCTTTTGAATGTCTAAGGCTAAAGGCGAATTTATGCTTCTGCATATAATCTATGAAGCACCTATACCATAGGCTATACTAGTGGCCTATGGCTATGTGAGCATTGATACAGTAATTATGCACTCATATGTCTGTGTCACTCTACAATTACTGCTAGTTAGCATTGGGGTTTCCATGCTGCTTTTATGCTGCTTATACTTTATGTTTTTGGTGTACTACAAAATAATAATTACTGCAATGCAGTATAAATATAATATATCTTCAAACTTCTTCAGTAAGTCTAGATTTTTTCATTCTACATTTTTTTAACTCAAGAAAAAAAAATGGAAGCATAGAAGAAGAAAGGTGGAAATGCAATGCTAACAGGTGGACTAATATACTGTTTTGCCGCTACATATAGTTACATTGCTGGGGCAGTGCACGTTAGGCTATGCCATATCCTTCACAGGTTCCTCACCAGTGACATGGTTGATCACCTTTTCCAAGTCCACAACACATGTCGAATGTTTGGTCATACTCCCATGAACCTTTATGATCCTTTGAATGTTAAGAGTTGGTCCATTGCTTCTCCTGAGTCTGAGGATGACTAGGGTTAGGGTTAGGTTTAGACCCTGGTTAGATAAGACCCTTGTTTCCAATACACTGGGATAAACTTCTCAGGGAGGTTGAGGAGTGTAATCCCTTAAAGTCTAAATACACCCTCTGGTCCGCATTCTTAAATATAGGGGCCAAAACCCTAGACCACAATCCAAAAGAACAGTTACAATTTCAAAAACATGTGTCAAACAGATAAACTAGCTAGCAACAGGTTTTGGACTAGCACCATGATTACCCTCACAGCCATTTCCAGTTCAACGTCTCCAGCCTTCATTAGGTAAGGCTGGAGGTGAGAGTTGAAAATCTCCTGGATAGGGGTCTCTGCCAACACCCATAGGCCTGCCAGGTCTGTCTGGCATTTTCCCTTGCCATCTGATCCAACTCACAACCAGGTGGTAATCAGTTGCCTGCTCAGCTCCTTTCTTTACCTGAGTGTCCAGGACCTGATGATACAACTACAAAGCTAATTATAATACTTTAGTCTAGGTTGCTCTGATACCAAGTATACGTACCTATAAACACTTATATTCAAACTAAATGTTTGCTGTAGGTAAAGTGTGGCACCATAATCCAATAGCAAAACACCAATTTCAGATAGGGCAGGCTGTTTCTCCCACTCATTACCCATGATTGTTCAATTGTTCAAGTGTGATAATAGAACTATTATTTAGTCTCCTCAAGGTTCATCTTCAAACAGCCCGCCCAAGACCTCCAAAACGACCAAATACGCTGAACAGATGTTAGAGCATAAGCTCTACCATGACCCAAAGCTGACAGGAGGAGACTTCTTCTCAATGGGGTAAATTCCATCATCCCAGCATTGAACTGGAGGACCATAAGCATGCCCACACCTGCTCAAATAGATTATTAATTAGTATTAAATTAATGTTATTAAATTGTTCGCAAATTGTTTGTAAACTTTAAGGCACTTTTTTCTTAGTAAACTTTAAAGCATTTTTTGTAAGTCGCTCTGGATAAGAGCGTCTGCCAATTGCCTAAATGTAAATGTTATTAAATTGTTTGGGTGATTGTAACTGTTTTGGAAACTGAAACCAGAGAAGAAAATTAGGTGGTTAGAGATTTTTTAAAAGATGGCTTTAGTACTGTTGAATTCTTAATTTTGACTGGACGGTAGGTATTAATTTATTTATATCTATGACAATAATCTATAACAGTAATCCTGACACTACAATTTGAATCACTGTGAGGTACTTATTCTAGGGACTGTTTGTAGCTCAGTGGGTCAACGCTCTGGTTTACTGACCAGAAGTTTGCTGGTTTAAACCCCAGTTCCACCAGGTTGCTATTGTGTGCACTTAAGCAAGGCTCTTAACCCTTTCCTCTCCAGCAACGATTTATCATGACTGGCCCTGCTCCTTGACCCTAGCTCCCCAAGCTGACATGTGTAAAGAAGGAATTTCACTGTACAGTAATGAATATGTGACAAATAAAGACTTTGAGGTTCGATTCCAGCCTCTGGTCTGAGTTTGCATGCTCTTCCCATGCTTGGTGTCTTTCTCCGCATGATCCAGTTTCCTCTCAAGTCCAAATACATAAACATTTGTTTAATTAGCATTTCCAAATTGCCCTTAGTGTGTATGTGTGTGTGAATTGGCACCTGTGATGACTTGGCACCCTGTCCAGGGTTTACACACCTTGTTCCCAAAGTATCCTGGGATAGGCTGTACAGAATAAGCATGACCATGTACAAGATATAAATGATGAATAAAGGAGTTAACTTACACAGGTATTGTTGCTGTCCTTGTATGCACTTGCACATAAGAAACCCTTTATTGAGCATTTTTAAAAGAGTCTCCAGTGTCAGTACTTTGTAACACTCGGTAGTAAAACCTCGTCTTTAAGTTTTCCAACATGCAAAAGTCTTCACGACACGAGAAAGGGTTTCATGATTTCTTAGTCTAATGACAATTTGCTTTTTTTGGTTTGTAGATGTTGTTTACCCTTAACTGTAACTATAAATTAATAAACATACCATCATTTTTTAAATGAAAAGTGCTAAGAGAAACAGAACACTTTTGATGTGAAAATAACTGCACAATGGTAACACACCACATCAACTCATTGTTCATTATTTTCCTTTAATAGGTAATTCTTCATCTCTGAACGTAAATGTTTTGCATGTAATACCATGATCAATTGAATTAGGCGTCTTAAAACAGAGCAAACATGTGTGACAGATGTACTCTTGAAACAGCAGTAGGAACAAATCCTCGAATATTTGTAGGAAAAGCATGCGGGAGTGTACAGCAGTGAAGGAAATATGATACATACGACTGTAGCAATGCATATTTGTTAAAAAAAAAAAATGTGCCAAATGCTAGAGATCCAGTGGCTCACTATGAACAGTACATCAGTGTGATTTAGTCAAGACAGCTGCATGTGTCAGCACTGTGCTTTTGTATCCGCAGATCTACTATCTCTTTCCCAAACACACACACACACATGCACGTACAAAATACTGTGACAGGCTACCGCTGACAGACGTGCAAGTGAATTCTGGCTGACTTTTCCTATCACAACACCCCACACATGTGCATACGTATAATATGAGGACACAACTGTAATCCGCCGTACACATGGGACTGAAATAATATTCTAAGGTTGTAATCATATTCGTCTCTTTCTGATGTCCCGAATGATCAGCTAGTTGTAGAAAATTATTTGCGTACACCCGACTGAACGATAGGAAAGATGAATATTCCTGCCGATTGATGTGTAATGTCTGTCTAGGGAAAATGTTGAATACAGCGTTTTGTTCTGTTATTTTGTTATAAGTTGAGCCATTTAATTGAGTCCATGCAGATTTGATCTGAGCTGAAATCAATGATTGAGCTTTTTGGGTTGTCCTGCACAGCTTTTTTCATTAAGGAATAAAAAATCTCATTTGTCTCTATCAAAACTGTAAATCTCTAAGGTACAGGGAATGTAGAAACTCTCTTACCAACCACACTCTAGCAAGGAACAGTGGCAGGATGAACTAACCCATTTGCATCCTTTTCTTTTTCTATTGTCTTAATTAATTGATTGTCATCTTTAAATATGATAGTTTATAATGAAACCAAACAGTTACAAACAGTGTAACAAAAACTTAAATCTCTCTCTCTCTCTCTCTCTCTCACTTTCTGTAAGACCGCGTTGTATTTTCTGGCATCCTATTGATCACTGCTCTATTTTCACTGCCTCACATGCTCCAGGCACAAGAGCGCAATGCTGGATGCCAGGATCAGATTTGGTCGGAGATCACAAAGTCTTGTAGCAAACTTTTGAGTGCATACAGAAGCACTTTCTTTTAATTCAGCTATTTATTATTATATTTTTTTTTTTAGTTAGGCTGAAAAAAAAACTTACACAGATATCACATGGGGATATTCAGCTGATTCACATGTGGCTTCTAGACACATTTTTTATTATAATTTTTTTACATGTAGGGTCTCATGTGGTTTTCAAGTTGATCAAGTTATGTACACAGTATCATGCTTGTCATAGCTGAGGCATTGGCAGTTTACCATTGAGTGCCCAGGTCATACCAAAAGACTTTATTGGGATGCTAGGCACGTATTAACACATGGCAAAATGTTTTCTATGAACAATTTTATAATATGGCTCTCTATGTTCTCAGTAGGGTCCGAATTGGAAACATACACCAAAAAAACATAATTACATCTTACAAACTACACTAAATCCGATAAAATCAGTTTCAAACACACTATCTACTAGAATCAACTTTCTCTCTATCTCATCCAGAACAACCTACAAGATTCAAACCAGACTGATTCAAAGTGTCACACTCCATAGATACAGCCCTTGTGGCCATCACTGAAAGGTTTCCTTCTTCATCCTCCTCAGACATTCGTCAGTCTATCTTCACGAGTCTTGGAATTCACAACATGGCATGGCAATTGTTTGCGCCCTACCTGGAGAGACGATCATAGGTGATAGGTGACATTGAGGAAATCCACATTTGCTCCATGCAGACTCTTCACTAGTGTTCCACAAGGCTAAGTAATTGGTCCTCTTTAGTTCCCCTCTCTCAACTTGCTCTTTGGATGAGGTCATAGCCTCGCATGGCTTTTCATGCCATTGCTATGATGATGACACTCAACTCATCCGCTCCTGCAGACACTCATGTTTCAGCTTGGATCTCAGCATGTTTGCCAGGCATCTCATCATGGATGGCAGCTCATCAGCTGAAACTCGATCTCAGCAAAAACTGAGCTGCTGTACATCCTTGCAGATGCATGTCCACATTAGGCCGTCTGATGTCTCTGGAAAACTCTGCACGCAACCTTTGGGTAACCACGTACAACTGACTACTCTTTTTCCTCTAACGCTAGTAGATTTGCAGGATCTGGCTAATTTCCCCTTTATAGCATTAGAAGGATTTCTATTCACAGAAACCAACTCAGGTGCTTGTTCAATTCCTTGTCATTTTGAGACCTGGCAGGTCTGCTTCTGAGCACCATCCAAGCATCTGCATCTGATCCAGATTGCAGCTGCCTGACTTATATTTAACCTCTCTGAATTTTCACATACTACCCCATTGCTGTGCTCCTTCCACTGGCTTTCTGTAAATTAAATTTAAAACACTGGTGCTTGCCTACAAAGTCAAAAATGGACTAGCACTCACTTACCTTAAATCACTTATTACACCCTACACTGTGCTATGCTTCCTCTAATTCTCTAGCACTGCTTGGTTGGAGGCACCAGCTTTCAGGGAACAAGTATGGAATCTCAGGGAACAGTAAGTTTTAAAATTACTTTTAGGTAAATTATTATTTCCAAATACAACAGCAACATTTTCTATTGTTTTTTTTATTTTATTTATTCCATACCCACCCAAACAAGCAGTTTTGGATTGATATTACTCTTATTCCGTGACTGTGTGAACCGGTATAATAATTTATTTACTGTATTGATAAATATTTTAACGCCTTTCTAAAAATTCTTCTGGATGGATGTCTGCCAAATCACATACATGTAAAAGCAGCTAGTAAAGCACTAAAGAATAGAGTGCTACAGTACTGTATATCTTAATTTAATGACTATCATAACCATTGTTTTTTGGCCTTAGGTCTAAACTCTTGCTAAACATGAGGGGTAAGTGATTGCACAAATATTGCACAAATGTTGCACGAATGTTGCTTTTGTCTGTTTTTGAATATGAGAAATGTTTGTCCCCAACAAAACAGTTTTAAGCAAGATTGCTTAGGCCAAGTAATAAACCTTTTTTTTTTACATTTAGTTTACTGATACAACCAGAGTAAGCCTGTACATAGCCTAAAAGATAATATTCATACTGTGTATTATGAGCACTGTGCACACTCCTGACTTAGAGCAATGGATTATATAATTTTTAGCCAGCTGACATGGGGGAGGATAATTCAGCTGGCCATCTCATGACTAATGTCTAAAATGCCAAAGGAATACCAACCTCAACCTTCAGCCACTGTATATACTTTATAAATATATGTATATTACTGATACGGGGAGCCCTGTGATTGGCACCCTGTTCAGGGTTTACCCTGCTTTGTTCCCTACTGTAAGTCTCCTGGGATTCCCTTGACCCTGTATACAGGATAAAGTGGCATAGGTGGTAAGTGAGTGTGTGAGTGGGTCGTTGGTTAGTTCCATTAATACATGTTTGAAATATGTGACTACAAATCTATATTTTAAAACTACAGCCAAGCATTCTAACAGCAAATATCTTATGACTAGAATGGTCCTATGTCTGTCTTAACAAAGCTCTTCTTGTGGATTTTTATTGTTTTAGTCCTGGAGTCAGGAAAATGTTATTCTGGTTATGTCTGGTATGTGGCATCCACCTGATAAATTACATGCGCACTTAGTTGGAGTGTTGCACCCAATACAACTAGAACATGAAATCACAGGAAAGTTAAAGTTTAAAATAGCACATAAATGAGATTTCTTTATTAATCCAATCTAGTAAGAAATTTATCCTGCTCTGGATCATGGTTGATTTAGAGTCTGTGCCAGGGACACTCGGCACAAGGAGGTAATACACCGTAAATATGAGTTTAAATGAGGTTTATGCATGTGCTAATTGATGTTGATAACTTTATTAAGTTTAAATTGCTCAAAAACTAAAATCTTTTCATAAAACATAATATTTTACAAACTTAACTCTGAAATAAAACCCAGATTTTTATGCACATACTAAACCCAATACATTGATCGACCAATACATTAACACTATATAATATTAACACATTAACATTGATGAATAATCATATACCAGTAAACTGATGATGGGCTCATGGTCACTGGCACCCAAGGTTAGCATGGGCACATCCAGTCCGATCCCACATAAAAGTCAATACAGCACAAAACATAAAAAAAATAAATCAGTCTGCTGGCCATGATAGAAAGGCTTCAGAAAACCTAGTGCACCACAAAGGCAGCCAACCTATCCTCCAAACTCCTCAGATCTCAATCCAATCGAGCACCTGTGGGATGCACATGCCAAACAAATCTGAGCCGAAGAGGACTCGCCATGCAACACATAGCACCCAAAGGATCTGCCACCAACATCCTCGTGCCAGACACCACAGCACACCCCCAGAGGCCCTGTGGAGCCACGCCCCGGGGGGCCAAGGCCACCCTGGTGGAACAAGAGAACCTGGTTTTTAATGTTAAAATATATAAATTCTATAGCTGATTGGTGTAAATGCAAAATAAAAGAGCAATCTCTTTAAATGCTGTTGGCACCGAATGCATGAATATATGGTGTATATTTTTGGTGTATATACAGTATGTAAGCAATAAATAAGACCAATTAAAAAATCAATCAATTTAAAAACAATTTAACCAACGAAAACAGCAACTGGTGCAACAAATATTATTTTATAAAAATTACAGAAATAGTTCATACATGCTAATTTTGGATTTTTTTTTAAATTAGTTGCTTCATTTGGTTTTCAAATAAATGAACTTCCAGATATTTAATCATCCTATTTAGTTAAAATAGATGCTGATGTAAATCACTGTGCTAATGATTTGTATTCAGACTACAATAAAAATCACATTGTGGGTGCAAATTAATTGCACCCACAATAACAACTCAAAATGAGCAATGTGTGCTCATTTAATATACTTTTTTCACGCTTGGTAATTATTCATTAGCTTGGGAACATGGAATATCTCTTTAAAATTATCTAATCTTTCAAAAATTAATATTGTTACACAAATAAAAAAAAGCATGCTTCACACTTACTATTACAGTATACTTTACCTAGTTGAATTCTACAGGATTTCTCTGTTACCATAAACACAGTTTAATACGTTATACATTTTATATCCCTGTTAAAGTTTTTCTCAGTAACATGGGTTCTATCTAATCACATGGTTGCATACAGACATGTGTGTGTGCTTCAGGCTGAGACACTATGAACCTGTAATAGGCTGAAAACTCAATTTAATATCTTCCTTTACATCTCTGTTTGATGTGGAACCACTCCGTGCAAGTTATTGTGTGTAGAGTGTTAAATAAGAGAATAACTTCAGCTGAATAAACAGTAATGAATGCTAAAAAGCCTTTGTTCAGGTGAACGTTGCCTGCCGGGACTCTCTCATGAGACGGCACATAATCAGCCTTTATTCTGCAGCAGCTTCATGTATTATCTGTAATAGCCTTCCTTGTAGTTGTAATCATCTGCATTGTTTGAATTATGGGCATCCAGGTTTCATTTATACAACTGTCTGAGTTTATTGCATGCCTTTGTGAGCCATTTAACTGCTACGCTTTAGACACCACTTTTTTTTGGTTTTAAAAAGGAGTAAACTCATGTTATAACCAAACAACTCGGTCTATGAAACTTAATAAAACCCATAGAGCAAAATGCTGATAGCATACAATTAGACATGAGCGACTGCTGGCGTCCTGCAAAGTCCCTTACCGATGTCACGTGGTCTGTATACTGATTCATCAGTCATTAGTAGCAGCAAAAAAAAAAATTCCAATTTATTGGAAAGATAGGAATACTTACTCAATTTCTTTTTTCTTTTTTTAATTGGCATCTTGTCCAATAAGTGCAATTCCAACAGTGCAACAACTTGACTTCATCCTAAAATGTGTTTCTTTTATTAGAGGATTTAGTGTGTCATTCTTTTGCTTAGAGGATGGAATGTCTGCAGGCATGTTGTAACTTTTTGATTTTAACTCAAAGAGGCCGCTGGACCCTCAGTGGGCTTGAACTGGGTGATGTCCAACTCTCGAGCTTTCTCCTGCCACAGATGACTTTGTTTTGGTTACTCTATTTATCGCTTGCCAATGGTAGTCCATTTCAGAACACTGAGGGAGAAAATGTTTCTGCATGTGTCTTTTATAATGTAAATGAACGTGTCATCGAGTGACAAGTGAAGTCCATGAAAGATTATTTAGCCCAAGTAGTGGCGCCTGTTGTTTGTATTTCAGGCTTGTCTTAAAGTGTCAATAAACTGACAAGCACTTAGTGTTTATATTCCACTTAATGATTCTATCTTTTTTTTTTTCTTGTTTTGTTTATTAAAAAAAATTAGGATTTCAAAACCATCTATTTTCTTGGTATAGGCTACATGGTGAGTCTTTACTGATGTAATCAGTAATGTTTATTATATTATAATATATTATAATATATTATAATATATTATATTATATTATATTATATTATATTATATTATATTATATTATATTATATTATATTATATTATATTATATTTACCCTTTTGTCTTTTCTTTTTTAAAAGCATACTCAGGACACATGGAAACCGGTAATTTGTCACCACTAATGCAAATCTAAAAACAAGCAGATGTTTACATTTTTTAAAATGCATCATTTATGAGTTGCCACAGCAGATGGTACTAAACCAGCTACTGCTAATGATGTTGGAGAGCATATTTTCCTCCAAGATAGTTGCATAAAAAATCGGAGGACTGTCAAAGAGAATCCCTAAAGGTAAATCTGACCTCATGCAAAATTCTAAAAAGAATATTATATATTCTTATATATAAATACATACATATATATGGGTAAAAGCGATGTTATGAACAGTTATGTGGCAGTTTTAACGATT
This sequence comes from Clarias gariepinus, assembly GCF_024256425.1. Lineage (NCBI taxonomy): Eukaryota > Metazoa > Chordata > Actinopteri > Siluriformes > Clariidae > Clarias > Clarias gariepinus. The sequence continues at coordinate 13,181,329 of NC_071106.1, read as the reverse complement.
GTTATTAGTTAGAAAACTTCAACTGAATATTTTTACTGAGATTAGTTAATATTTTAACCACTGAAATAACAGCACTGAAGTGGTGTAAATTTTGTATGTGTTAGAGTCATTTTAAGATAAAACATTTTCTGAATTATATATCCGACTTTTATTTTTATCTGATCTACTTTTTCGATTTCTTATCTGTGATTCACACTCTAATTGCCAAACAGGGAGTGTATTTGGCTCACAAGAAAAGAAGTACAACTTAGTGTAAATATGGCGCAAAATTGCTTTATTTCTTGGTATTGATCAGTTAGGCAGAAGGTTCTGCCGTACAAAAAGATCGGGATATAAACAAGGTCTTAAACTTAAAATAGTAATATCACTGTTTGGTAATTAGCTTATTTTTATCTTTAACTGTTTCTACAAACTTTTTAATCATCAGCGATGGGTACTTTAGCTTATTATTCATAATTTGAGATATATTCGATGAATTCAAATAAAATTGACGAGTTACTCAATGACTTTTAAAAATGTACCTTACAATTACCTTCCTACATGTCCGGAAATATTATGGTATAGGGATGAACACATTATACTGTTATTTTAAAAAAAAAGAACTTAACTAGTTAAAAACAGACTTTAGACAATAATAGTAATAAAATGCATGCTTATGTACGTTGTAGTCCATTGTTAACACGTGCAATAAGTCTAGTCATCTTGATGATGGCATTTGTGTGTGTGCCCACTCCGTCTGGTTATACTGGAGTGTGCAGACTGCTTTGGGCTCAATAATCTGAAACAGATGGCGGGTTGTTTGAAGTGCCGTTATTCAGCACTTCGTGTGTTCCTTCTCAGTACCTGAACCACACAGGATCCATATATCACACAGGGACAAACCTAGTATGCAACAGGGACAGAGGGACCAAACAGTGCAACAATACCAAGAACGACATATTAACTAGGAAAATCCAGTACTGTTAAAGTTAAACTGAAAAATGTTGGGAGAACAATCACATGTTTTAGGGGGTAGAGTGCATATACAAAACAATATGATATGCTAAAATACAATACAAAATATTAGAATAGAAATGAACCTATCAGTATGCACACATCAGGCGTAACATTTAAACCCCCTGTCTCTCTTGTGCTGCCAAAATTGCCTTGAGCTATCAAGGCATGGAATCCACAAGACCTCAAAATGTATGTGGTGGTATCTGGCACCAATATGTGAGCATCAGATCCTTCCAGTCCATTAAGTTGCAAGGTGTAGCCTCAATAGATCTCATTTGTTTTTTCAGGACATCCCGCTTATGCTCGATTAGATAAAAATCTCTGGTATTCGGAAACCAAATCAACACCTTTGCCAGGTTCTTCAAATCATTCCTGAACAACTTTTGCAGTATGGCAGAGCACATCATCTCAACATATTTCTTCCATTTCTCAATGGTTTAGTTCAGATGCTCACATGCCCATTGTAAGTGGCTTGTATGCTGAACACAGGTCAACATTAATAAAAACAATCATAGCCAGTATTAACTTTTTTTTAGCAATATATACCACAGGAGCTCTTGGGTAGGATTGACCAGACTGACCAGACAGGCAAGTATCACTACCCACTGACAACAATGAGCCTTGGATGCCAATGACCTTGCCAATGAGCCTTGGGTTCCGATGACCCTGCCAGCATTATAGCCGTTGTCTGTCCTTGGACCACTTTTGGTAGGTAATAATCACTGCATACAGGGAACACGCCCCGCCATTTTGGAGGTGCTGTGATCCAGTCATCTGTCCATTGCAGTTAGAAGGAAATAATTAAGTTGCAAGAATTTTTTTTTATTTACATCCACTGTCCATAGTTTTAATGTTATGGCTGAGCAGTGTAGAAGAGAATAGAAATGAATATCAGTGAGAATGAGACTGGCGGCAGGGATTGCTTCCAAATCTCATTCACAGACTCACATGGGAGAAACATGGTACAAAGAGTGATGATGATTAAATCCACTAATTGCTTTCAGCACCAATGAACATGGTAGATCAACTAATGTTTTTACATTCTTTTTAAATCAGCATCCATCCTTGAGCATATCTGTTTGAACAAAAGACCTTTAAACCCAACACTGAATAAAACTTAATCCCTAGACTCAGCACACAACCTTGTGCACTGTGTTATTCATGGCTTATCCTCATCTAACTATATGGGCTTAAATGAGAAACTAAGCTGTGACAGCAGAAGGCAGAGGATCCAGAAGAGATTTGGACCCCACTGATGCACCAGATGCAGGGTAATGAAGAATAAAGACATTATCCTTCAGCCGAGAGCACCCAACCTCTCCATCCTTTAACTAACGCCAAAAAAGTTGGCAATGCTGATGGCTGCAGGCAAAGCCCTTAGCGCTGTCCTCCGCCTTTGTTTTTCACTGCGTGGATCCAACACCAATATGACAGAGTCATTTCATACTCTAGAAAGCATGAAGGATACAGCTGCTGAAGGGCCAGGCCTTTCCCCCCCCCACTCAATAGCCTCGACAAAACACCTCAGGGATGAATGCTGATATCATAAAACATAAAACATTAGTTGATCTGCCTTTCATGGTTACTGGTGCTGAAAACAATCAGTGGATATGATCATCGCTCTTCGTCCTATGTTCCTCCCTTGTCAGCATGTGAATGAGGTTTGGAAATTAAAGCCGATTCGAAGTTCCATTGAATAAGCTGAGAGAAAGATATATTTGAAAGGAAATGGCCATTTCTTTTGATCTGTGGGGTTTGTTCAGTAGGGTGTTACATGTTCCCTGTTGTTAAAGAACGAGGAGCTAGAAAAAGAGAGAGAGACAAAAACGGCAGCCAAAGGCTGTCTGCAGTGGTGCCATTACTTTAAGCCAAATCACTCAGGGTTAATTTGTTACCATTGACTGTGTAAAGCAGACGGACCTTTCTGTGGACACAAGAACATTTTTCATGATCCATTTTAATAGAAACCACTGGGAATACTCAAATAAATGTTTGATTTTGGCTTACTGTGATGTTGCCATAAGGTCACAGATCCGACTGTGTTTTGAAGTCCTGAAGCCAAATTCTTTCACCACTTTAAGTGAGCTAAAACATTACACCTTTTCTAAAACATGTGTTAAACATTATGAACCTCTAGCTGCTCATCACACTTTAACATACTCAAACCCAGATCCCAAATAATGCATTTGCCATCTCATAAAAACGGCATGTGCATCACATTGCAGGTGATGCCAAAAGAAAACAAAAGCCACATAACTAACATCATATGCAAACATTATGACTAGGGCAACTTAAATTACAAGGGGTGATCAAGTTAAACCTGGATTTAATTCTCTATATAATCCCCTGTTACACTAATGCACTTATGCATTATACTTAGTATGCTGGAGCCAGGACTGGACTGCCTGCTTACATTTTGAAACGTCCTGAATACTCCTTTAATAGTCTGGACTGTAAAGGGGATGGGGCAATAACTACAGGTCGAGTTCCTGTAATGTGCAAGTGGTTTTCATGATGACAAATTATCCATCAGGATGTTCACTGGAACGCCTGCAGTGGGCTCCGCGCTGGTGGTGAGATTTTCATTCATGGACATAAATTCATGGACTCGTCACTGTACATGTGTCTTCTGAACATGTCAATAGTCTTTATGTGTTTATAAGTCCTGGTTTGACTTGAACGTCCCTTGTGTAATATGTATACCAAATTACTTGTGTTTTGTTCAGTCCAGAAAGTAAAATAAGCTTTTTTTTTGGGTCTGCCTCTAACCTACAGAATGATGCATAGATTCAATAAACTATTCTCAGGCCGTGAGAGATTTGTGGTTTAGACACCTGCACATGCTTGTAGTGGTTAAACATTGCTATAAACACGGTTTCAAGTTTCCAAATTCCTAAATGTCATGACTAAATCCATACATAATACTACAGTATAAAGGTTAAGTTTGGGGCAGGGCTTGCATTTATACAATTTATTATGGTGTCAATTGCGTGAACTTTTAGTGACATTATATTTAATCAGAAGATGTTTGATGAGGAAATCAGAAGTTTGGAGACTCACATGTTCTGTCTAAATCAGCACAGTATAAGGTGCATACAGTAAACCCATCCCATGCACCCCGTATCTTTAACACAGAGTGTTGTAGAGGGCAGCTAAGAAATTTTGAAGAAAGGCTTTGACACTGACTAATTAGCTTGTCTATGCTTCTCTCCACCCCTATAGCTGCTGAACTCACTGTTTACTCACGCTAAAAATAAGAGATTGCCTGTAAACATGCCAACCTCCTGCATGTCAGTTGAAATGCATACACAGCCAGAGAGACAGAGCTTGTGTGTTATACAGTATCCAGATATCCAGTCCGGTTCCTGAGAAGGTTCCCGAGTGCCGATGCTGTCTTCTCCCCCAGAGGAGAGTGTGAGGAAGCTGGAATGTTCACAAGGGTGGATTGCAGATGATTTATCTCTTTCTGGGACATCTTAATTTCACTTTTAAACACTGTAAAGCTCAACTTATTTACAGACTTGTTTATGTTTAGAGTTATTGTTACTTATACAGCAAACTAGTGTGGTTTAGATAATCTTATAAGACTTTTATTAAAAGGATAAATATTAAATGTATTTTAAATGCTGCTGTTTGGTTATATTTTTACAAAACAACAACAAAACCAAAAACTAGAAATATTGATTATATAATAAATTATAATAAGATAAAAACTATAATTAACTATCAAAAACAACTGTTTTTGGTTGCAAATTGCAAATTTGTTTAAATAATAATAAAAAAATACTAACTACATACATTGAAAATATTATTTAGTATTAAAATAGTATTTACATGTTTTTTTTTACCTTTCATAGGAGGTGAGCTCATAACATTTTACACGCTAGTACTGTACATGGCAAATGTGAACCATTACCTATATTGAAATATTAATGCCAGATGCATAATGAGCAAACAAACAAACAAACAAACAAACAAACAAACAAACAAACAAACAAACAAACAAACAAAAATCTATATACTGTACCTACCTATCTATCTATCGCTCTATCGATCTATGATGTCTGATTTTTTTTTTCTGTGATACTGTAAACAAACAAAATTAAAAACAAACAAAATATAAGAAATTTTTTGTTATTTCATTTGTGGAATTTTATTGTTTTAGGATTAAAGTAGCACATATTTAATTTCTTATTACAGTATTAAGTCATTGTCTATATCACTTTATCCTGTCTACAGGTTCCCAGTGGGAAGACTTAAGGCACGACACGAGGTACACTCTGGACAGAGTGCCAATCCATCGCTGGCCCCATATATTCACACACTGTGAGCAATTTGGGAACGCCAGTTAGCCTAATCTGCATGACTTTTGACTGTGGGAGGAAACCGGAGCACCCTAAGGAAAACCACCAAGCACAGAGAGAACATGCACACAGACGCGAGGTGGGAATCGAACTCTCGATCCTGGAGGTGCAAGGCAACAGTGCTACCACTAAGCCACCTTTAGTATTTCCTCATCTAATTGAGATATTGATATATAAAACATGTGTAATACATTTTTCTAATATTAAAAAATATGATGCATACATATATAATGTCTGTTAATAAATCCCCTTAATAAGAAATGTATTAATGTTTTGAATATATTCATAAATGTGAAGTAATACATACTGTAGTCTAAAAAAATACGAGGAAATTCAAGTCAACAGTTTCCTTAACTGAAACAAAAACAATTGCCAGTTACAGAAGACTTCAAGCACTTCACGTTCGCTGAATCTTAGCCACAGTAAAATATTTTAATGGTGCAAGCATTTTAAGTCCATGAATGACGATCTGGGGTAAGTGCATTAGTGTAGCATGGAATTATGTAGAGAAATCAACATACATGTATTTCTTTCTGTTTTCTTATGTTCTGTTATTCTGCACAATTACAGCAAGTTATTACTTAAGTTTGACTACAATGTTTCTTTTATTTTAAATACTACTGTAGCAATCCCAGTCAATACAAAGAGAACGAAAACAAGGGGGAAAAGCAACAACAACCCTGCATTAGAAACGTGTGGCTTAACTCGCTGCATTATGCTTCCTGTTATGGAAATTCTCTGCCTTGTTGATATAAAGTGGACCATGAACTGGGTTAACAGCCCTGACTGTAGATGTGACAAAATGCTACTTTACAGGCGCTTAGACACATGCATAATGTTTAACACATAAAAGCAGAACGAGTGCTTCTAAGAGTCAGGCTGGCTGGAGTTTCAGCCACAGCGGTGTGAAAGGGGGAAAGAGGCACGTACATCCGCAGGAGCTAGGGATAGTCTTACAGACCACACGGACGGCGGGCACCTCTTTAATGCAACATGGGTGTACCTTATACACTCATGCATTTGGCAAAACTGGGTCATGGGCAAGAGATACAGCCGGTCTTACACCTCTGACATTCATGTGACTTTTTGCTGGGAAGATAAGTTTGTGTCAGGTTGATTAATGAATTTAGTGATTGTGCATGCACTGTAAAGCCTTTATTTTTTTAGCTGTTTCTTTCTTTTTAGGTATTATTTTCATATCCTTTGGGAAGTCTATGGCTTCAACTGTAGGACTTGGATCAAATTCTATCTGGCAAGCATTGCACTTAGTTTGTCTACAGAGGTTAAAGGGATAACTCAGGTTTTTTTGTCATGTCTGTTGTAAATCAAAATTGAGGTGCATATAAATACATTATCATAGGTCAGTATAAATTTATCTTTTCTACACGCCAGCTGAGAAGTCACCCGGAACAGAAGTACAATGTAAGTAATTGGGGCCAAATTCCACAAAGCTCGTTTTTCATTAATTACAGTACTTTTTTTTTGTTTACTTTTTGCTAAGTTTTCCTGAATTGCGCATTTTAGAAGAGTCTCCGGTGTCATTTCTAACAGTCTTCTGACAAAGAAACATATTCAAGATGACTGACCTTTCCTTTTTCGGTAACGGTACAAGTCACATTTTTTCATCCTATTAATGACAGTATTAGTATCTAAAATAAAAAATTGCTGTCTTGTGTATGAAAAACAGAGAAGCAAGTTCAGCAATAGGCAACAAGCTCAAAACGGGAAAGTGTTTCACTAAAGCCAGCGAGCACTCCAGTTGTCTGAAAGCGTGCAGCGAACAGAGGAGAAGCTTAGTCCAATGCAAACACATGCTGGTTAGATAAACACTCAGAGCTGCTGTCCTTCTTTAAGAAGAGCAGCTCAAGCTAAACACACCGGGTTATCTGATCCTTTCGGAGACACACTCCTCTCTGCAGAGACCATGGAGGACCCGGACACATCATCTCCACCCTGGCTCAACAGCTGGTGTCTCATTTCCTCTAGACACATCCAGACATGCTTGCGTTTTATCTTTTAACAACCCTCATTGCTGCCATGCATGTACAATCATGTGGTCTTGCCCCGATGTGGAAGTGTCACCAAAAACGTAACATCCTGCAAGGAAATAAAATACCTGGTGGTCTTGCATCTAATACTGTGCCCCGCAGTAGGGAACCTTCGAATACAGAATTTAATGTTAATTAAATCTCTTGGTCCACGTGCAAATCTAGTTGTTGTTTTTTTCTGTCCGTTCTTATCCTCAACCTCATCGATCTGCGCTGTTTTCATTTTCTCTACAGAGTGCAAAACCAAACTCAAACATTTAAACATGAACATGCTGCTTTGTTGTGATTTCTTTTGGAAGGTTTCAACTGTATAATAACACACTTTCGGTCCCAGGATAATACTTTTGTCAGGAACAGTGCTGTTGTAGAGAACAGGGGCTGTTTTGTTGACTGACCTGTAACTGACTTTGGAAAGTTTTGAAACATGCATAACTTAACGAGCATTTCTGGTACCTGGTTCTACAGATCTCACTACTAGTGTCCTGGTTGGCAAAATTATAATAAGTATACATTTTTGTGTATGTGTGTGTTCATTCTTTGGCTATTCGGTAATGAGTAATGGGTGTATAGAATAACACAGAGACCAGTAGTCTGGCTGCGAGCTGGTAATGAATATGTTTTTGATGCTGACACATCCAGTAGATCATCCTGCCAAGACTCATCTTCATGGGGGTACATACACACAGTGAGGGGTTCAATATGTCAGCTGTGCCAGACTGTATTACCTTGGCGTATGACTGAAATGCCAAATGAGATCTTGTGGTTATGACAAAGCAAAAGAAACAAAGCGCACCGAATCGGTTATTTATTAAACCCAAGGAATACCTAGTACTCTTCCAAACTAAACTACATTTGAAATGTAAATTAAGACTTCAATCACATAAATTTAAGCTCAGATCTTAACAATCTGTTCAAACAAGTAAAGACCTGGAGAAATCTCTCCATATATATATATATACATAATTTGTACACTCACACTCTCTGTATCCTTATTAAGCACTCCTAGTGAAAAGATGGATAGCTTACAAACTAGCTTGCCAAGTTCTATTTTTCTTTCTGACTTAATCCTCAACCACCTGACCTTGCACTTGGCTACAGAAGGAAACCTGCAATTTATCACTGAACTTAGTTATGCAGAATGAAATAATTTTACCTTGCAGGTGTAGCTTGCAATTAACACATATAACTGAAATTAATACAAACGAAGAATTTTGGTTAAAGGCGGATAGATACAAGAAAATCAAGAAAACTGATCAGAAAAGTAGCATAAGATCAGAAACAAGTAAACATAAAAAACTAAATAAGAATTTTTATAAAGAAATAAACAGAGAAAAATAAAAAAATAGGTTATAAATAAGCTGGTTTACAGTAAATACATGGAATTTATTTTCAGATTAGATGAGGAAACAGGTGAGTCTGTGGTTCGGACTGGATTGTGGAGTCGTACTGGCGACTGGATGACCAGTGAATTCAGACCTAACAGGATGTTTGGTTTGACTAATACAACTAATAATTCCTACTTAAAATTACTTAGATAACACTCTAGAAGTTATGTTCAGGTACACATCTCTTAAAACTTTTTTTAAATCAGCATGTGTGTGCATTGAATTCGTGTTTTTTTTCTATTAAGTTAAAGCTTTCAGAAAAAAATATATATATATTTGCCTGTGTATATTCTAAATATTACCTTAATCATTATCTCTATTGTCATAATTTATTAAACTTATTCATAAATTATTCTAAAGAGGAATAAAGAAGTTTATGTAGGAATAAAGAAGTGTATTTATGGAAATTAAGGCCAGGTATTAAGAAATGTTTCCAGTATACAGTGAATAGTGCCAATCAAAACTGGTCGAAGGAAGGACATCTGGCCACTACAGAAAGAACCTACAGTAAATTGGGCACATGAACATCAGACCTGGACAAACAGATCAATGGAATAAGGTGTCCTGCCCTGATGAATACAGTAGCATGTTCTTTTACATCAGGTTTAGGCCAGGTGTGTGTGGATCACTTACGTGAAAAAGAGATGCCTTCTAGAAAGAAGGAAAGCATGCAGAGGCATGTGATGGTCTGAGCAATGTTCTGCTGGGAAATCTTGGGTTCTGGCATTCATGTGTATGTTATGTTAACAAGTATCACCTACCTAAACATTGTTGCAGACCAAGTAATTCCCTTCATAGAAACAATATTCCTTTGTGGCATTTACATCTTTCAGCAGGATAACGTGCCCTGCCCCGCTTTAAAAATTGGCCTCCAAATCCCCCAGATCTCAACCTCATCGAGCATCTGTCAGAAGTGCTGAACAAACATGTCCGCTTTATGCAGGTTTTACTTTGCAATGTACATGACTCAAAGCATCTGTGTGCTGTTAATGTAAATGGAATGTAATGAGGAAAGATACCACAGCACACCTTTAAATACTTTGTATACAGTACTGTATTTACTGCTCGAAAGAATACAAGGAAGATTTAGTCCCAGTTTGACTTGAACACACTTGTTTTGAGTAGTTTATGAGTCATTCTGTAATTTTTTAAGGTACATTTTACTTAAGCAAAAAACAATGTTTTTTTTTCATGGGGAAAAATGTGTTAGTAAGTAAATTTATTCAGTGTAACATATCTGTTGCAAATAGTTGCAAATCTTAAACACCGACAATTTATTTCTGACTGATTATGTACACTACTAGGTAGCATAGTTGACAGGTAACAGAGTTAACTGTATTTTGAACTACAATTTCAGTAGCAGGACATGTCTGGCTGACCAATTCTCGTTTTTCACAAATGATTTAAAATCATCTTTAAACAATTAATAAAATTAAAATCATAATATATAAACTCTTTGGTGTATGTAATTTAGTTGAGGATCAGTTAATTCTCAATGACAATGAGCTATTATAGATAAAATATTTAGGAAAAATAAGAGATCACTTACCACAGTGTGTTTAAACGCCACAGATAAAATGAGATCATTTGATGCTGGTGACGTTGCATTGGGACTATAAAAATATATTTTACTTTTTGATTGGCATAACATTTGTGAACATTACTACACTTAAATATTTAAATTATTAAAATGAGAAAATTCGTTTTTTTTAAATAAATTTTTAAAAACATTAGTTGTTTACATAGTAATAATAACATAGTAACAATTTTTAATCAAAATGATGCAGATAGTCTTTGTTTGATATTATAACATGCTTTTCATTAATAAGTCAAATATGATTGGTTCAAGGAAAATAACTGTACTGGTACTGTATGGAACTTACCCAACTTTATAGAATGAGTGTTAAATTTTGTAAATTAAACGTTATGCAGTATTGTTATACAAAACTTTATAGAAAGTTAAATATTACAGCAGGTTTGAATTACAGTAACTTTAATAGTAATGAACTTTAAGTTAATTAAATTTAATTTACATACTATGCAGTAATTTTGTAAAAGAAGCAAAAATGGCTCATAACACGATCATTATAGCATAACAGCTGATATGAACATTTCCAAAATTTTTTCTTTAAGCATGGAAAATAGTGATTTAATTAGAATATACACAATTAACATGCTCGCCATTAAGTGATTTAACACAGCTTTGGCCACAGAGTAATTAATAATCCTGAGCTGACTGGTTTCAGTGAGCGTAACTCTAGCAGCGCTGTATGGCTCGTGTGACAGAGCTATTCCCATCACACAGTTTCTGAGGCCACACTGGTTGTGTGTGAACATGAGCAGGCATATCAGACATGATATAAACAGGTTTACAATTTGATGGACTTGCTGCTCCTCTGTCAGATTGCACATTATGGTTATGACAGTGTTTATGAAAGCTCAACTTTTCATCTGTTGCTAAATTTTTGTTCATTTAGGTTTTTAATAAACTATCAAAGTCTGTACAGAATGTTTATGTCGTGCAGGATGTCCTCTAAGGGATTCTGTTCATGGAATGTTTTTCCATTATGGCTGCCATGGGTCTCGCCCTCTGTGGCTTTGATATTGATGTTTTGTAAAGGAAATGAAAATAACCTGAAAATCAAAAATACACAATGATTTATTTGCTGAACAATTCAATAATATTTAGGCTTAAAAAAATCTAATTAAGAATAAATCCAGTAATTTGTCAGAACTTTACAATAATATACTTGGTAAACCAGAACATATGGTATTTTTGTAACATTGCTTAATTGCTTAAACAGGGACCATATACCAAAGTTATTAAAAATAAAGCACAATGTGGTATAGAAAAATAATGAATGCAAAGTGGAGTTACTGTTACTGCACTGAAGTATTTTTTATTTACATACCTTGAAGTATCCTGTTACTCCTATAATATAGAAATTTGCCAGTTTCATTCGCCTATAATAAACTATATACTGTAATAATCATCCATCCATCCATCTATCCATCCATCCATCCATCAATCCATCCATCCATCCATCCATCCATCCATCCATCCATCCATCCATCCATCCATCCATCCATCAAGGAACCTCTGTAATCCAACTAGGGACTGTGCAGGCCAAGGGTGATTACTGTTGTATTTATTTCCATTTTACAACCATGGTAGAACCTCCAGTCAACATTCACATGTGCAATCACACACTACAGGCAATTTGAAAATGGAGTACCTGGAGGAAGCCCATCAAGCACGGGGAAAACATGTACAGTAGACTCCATGGACACAAGCCCCGAGATGGGAATTGATCCCAGACCCCAAGGGTGCAAGGCGACAGTGCTAACCAATTAGCCACTGTACCATAATAATCATGTGTCATACTCATTATTCAGTTGTAGTTATTCTTAACCTTGGAATCTTGTTCGCTCTTTTTACCACTTGTATTATACCAACAATACACAGCAGTTCCAACTTTATATAAAATTTTAAATTATATATATATATATATATATATATATATATATATATATATATATATATATATATATATAAACTCTTTCTCTCTTGCTCATGCTCAATATCACAACAATGCCACAATTCCAGCCAATTTGGAGGCTACAGTACCAACAAGCCTTAAGCACCCATACTATTGCTATTGCTATACATGTTCAGTATATCCACAAAAACTCTGGCAATTAAGGTGGGTCATAGAGTTGGAAGCCCAATCCTTTTCTGATGTCTGCTTAAGAAATAAAACTTTTCCTAAAGAGTTTTCCAAAAAAAATCCAGCTTTTTTTAAGCAATTTTTGTACCAGTCCTTTTATATGGGAAGTTAGAATGGAGAGAAAGTGTATAAGTGAAAAAGTTATTTCTGTTTATATCCAGCCATATAAAGCCAGTCTTCTGCCTTGTATAAACTTTTAATGGAGAAGATTGGTTAAACTGTATGGGAGCTACAGTATGAAGCATTGTTAAAGAAAACAGATCATTCTATTGAAAGTTCATAAACCTTGCAGCTGGAAAGTCCTGTCAGAGGTGTGATGTTATAGAACATGAATCAACACATAATAAAAAAATTTAACATCTATTGGTGTTTCATCTATTGTATAGTCTATTGTATAGTCTATTTTTTAATCTATTGTTTAATCTTTTCTTTTTTCTTTAGATGCCCTTGGAGTTTTTTTCTTTTCTTGTTTCCTGGAGGTAAAGAGTAGTTTTTAATGGTGATATGAAGCCACGGAAGCCCCAGCAGTGTAAAACTAGAGAGGCCCGTGGGGAGTGTTTTCTGGACTTCATCCGCACTGCCTCAGATTGGGTTTCAGTGGCTGTGCTTAGGATCTCTCTTCAGGAAACTGTCTACAACGCAAAAAAGGTGCAGTTGCTCCCAAAGGACGAAAGTTCCAAGGAGCTTTTTGTTGTGTTTCTGTGTCCTGTTGGGCTGCAGATGTTGGTGGCAGCATTTTGACAAGCTCTGATGAAAATGCATATAAGCACAGGATATGGGGAGAATGGTCAATGTCACAGGAACACACTCGACTGTGAATGTTCCAACGCGCTCAGCCGAGGACAAGACGGAGGAGGTCATTGTGCTGCTTTTCCTCTGATTCACTAAACTGCATCTATACCAATTGTCCAATCCAGGTGCATGTGGACAAAATATCTGTGCATTCTCTGTCCTGTCTATTTTAATACTTCTTTTGTAAAAAATCCGTCCATTCCAAATTTATGTAGGTATTGCAATAATAATAATAATAATTTGTAGAAAAAAATAATGTCCATGAATTTAATACGCTTCAATTTTATTTTACTTTTTTCTTCTACTAGATCATTTTTATAGATCCTTAACATGTCAGATAGCATATCCATGTACCCTTATACTACAATGCACATTTTATTTTAATTTTAGTATATAAATCCAGAGCTAAATTTTACTTATGGTATGTACTATAGTTTGCTACTATATGGTACACTGTAGTGCATAACATAATATACAGTACTTCAGTATTACTGTGGTACTTTATATATTATCATATTATTTAGATATTATCATGATAGGCACTATGGCACTTCACCAGGTGCTGTGCTAGTACTGTGGTATTTACCACCATACCTTGGTGTATTTCATGTTACTGTATTGGTAACACAGTGAAATAAAGTTAATCAGATATCTACAGTAATACAATGTGTTACGACATACTGTACCATATTAGATATTTTGATACATACCATAATATGAATAGCATATTTTGACAGTATACTAGTATGTGTTTCATAGTATCATACTGTGAGACATGGTAGACCCATACAGAGTATGTACCATGATACAACCATTTACCATAGTATAGTACATGTATTATATCAAAAAATTAGTATCATGGGACTATTAAAAATACTGTAGTACTATTAATCATGGCACAGGTACCATTGGACTACTATGGTACAGTACATATGCATGGTAAAATGTCATATAGCATATTATTACTATTTTCTTTTGTTGTTAGACATCAGATTGTGACCATTTCTATAATTTCAAGTAGATCTTCCCAGGTGTTAAAATGAACTAGCAAAAAAGCTTTCATGTTTAAAAGGGTTATTAGTATATTAAAACCTTAATATGACAACAGTATCCTGTGCTTATGAATGGCACTCTTGTGCATTTTTTCATAATTAGAATAACAAGCCTTTTATATGCATTTTGATAGTTTTCATCACCAAGTGTAACTGTCCCTTGAGACTCTTCTTTCTATTTGTCTGAAATAGAAAATTAGCAACTGCAAATATATGGGGGAAGTGATAATGCATATAATAAAATACAATGGGGGGAAGAAAATAGTGTTACAACCAAATATCTTCAAGAACAAAACAGCAATTTCACCCTTGAATACTCTGGTAAAAAAAAATCTAGCTGCATGCATAATATGTCCATTATTGTGTCGGTTCCTCTTGTGCTCCTCACTGGGGCAGCTCTGGCCCCTCGGGGCATGATTCCACAAGGCCTCTGAGGGTGTGCTGTAGTGTCTGCCACCGGGGTTGTTGGCAGTAGATTCTTTGGGTGCTGTGGGATGTGGGGTGACGACTCTGTGAATTGGAGAATCGCTAACTGACCTAAAACACTGGATAAAACCTATTGCAATCTGTGGCATGAATGTATCAGTAAACTGTAAACATATAGAGTTATAAATATATTAGGAACTCATTCTTCCGTACTGCTTATCTTGTGCACGGTTGCAGGGGGTTTGAAGTCTATTTCAGGAGACTTTTGGCACGAGGCAGGGTACACCCTGGATGGGGTGCCAATTATTTGCAGTGCACACACGCACACACACACAACCTGCAGGCAATTGTCATTGCCAGATTGCCAAGATTTGGCCTATGCTGCATGTTCTTGGAATGCGGGAATTGAACCCCGACCATGAAGATACAAGGCAATGGTGGTAGCCACTAAGCCACCATGCCGCCAAATAATTAAAGGAATAAATAAATAAATAATTGAATAAATACGTTTTGATTGACTGACAGGAGACAGGAGATTGCAAACATACAAAGCAGATATAATCATGTGATACATTATACAATATACATTTTTTTATTTTAATATAACTTTATAATCATTTCATTAATATCAATATTGCTAATAAGATCCAGGAATTGTTCATAAAGTTGTGTCCTAGAAACATCATATTTTATATTAAAAGCCTAGGCTACTTAACTGATAAGTAATGATTGATTAAGATCCTTAATTTAATTTAAATACTCCTGAGGTCTGATCTGAGGCAGATCCCTGCTTTGACCAATATTATAATAACTCCTGCAAATTCTTTCCAATATACAATATTGCACACATGCTGGTTTGATCATATATTAAAAAAATGTGTTATTATATATATATCCCTCCCTAGTGCATGGTTAAACTCATACCTCGGTTGTTGTTGGTGATTCTTCCCCCCAGGTTTCTCTTCTAAGTACTAATGACCCGAAAACTCTTACAATAATGTTATGCCCCCCTCCCTCTCCCCCCTTCCCCCCCTCCTCCTTCTCTGTCTCACTTTCTCTCCCACACACTCCAGCCTGATGGTTTTACCACTTGTGCCATTGCTGTTTCTCCAGGCTAACACAGAGAACACTGTTTCTCTGTCTGCATAAATCATCGCCACAGCAAATGGTTTACAGCGAGTCACCTAAACACTTGCAGAAGTGGCTAGCTTTTCCTTTCCACTGTGTTTTTTTTTTTTTTTTTTTTGGGAACAGGTGAGGCGTTTTGCTGCAGGCCTGTCTCAGAGATTGAAGACGAAGGCAGGAGAGAAGGGGGTGGGTTGTATTTCAGCCGTTGCTGTGAATTGCATATCGTAAATGAGGTGTGTTCACAGATCGTTTGTTAGGGATGATTTATGAAAGCTCCTGATGTGGAGGAAATCAGATTGAAAAGTGGATGAGTGTGTTAAATGTGTGCACTGGAGTGCAGTGTAACCTGTCGTGTTATACAATATTTGTAAATGGGTTATGAGTAATGAGTGATGTTAAGGTTGGTAATGAGAACACATGTGCGCACTGAATCAGAAAGAGAGAGAGAGAGAGAGAGAGAGGGAGGGAGGGAGAGAAAAGTTAGCTTCTCTTGTTAACTGGTACCACCTGTGAAGAATATAACTTCTTGTGTGTGTTTTTCTTTTTTTTTTTTGATAAGCCTCCCTTTCATCTCATTCCCCATGTAGGCAATTAAAATCTAATAACGTTGTTGTGCATCATTTAGGAATCCAGCTCAATATGAATACACACATCAGCCATAACATTACAAACTTTAACATTGGATCATTTGGTTGCTGTGTGTTGTGGGGTGGGACATCCATGGACTGGGCTTGTTTGTATAGAATCACATGCGTGAATCACCTTCGGCTCTTTGCCTGCTGGACACTGTGTGTGGCAGATTGTAGTGAACTTCTGGTGCCTTTTTTATCATGGCCAGCTTTCCCTTTTTTTTTTTTTTTTAGCAATTGTTTATTTATTCATTTATATTTCTGTGGGATCGAACTGGCCCTAGGCTGGCCTTTGTTTTCCGTGGGCATGGGTGAGCCTTGGGTGTCCATAATCCTGTCACTGGTTTTCTGGTGTACAGTTGGAGATTCATCTTGTGTGGTTCACCTAGGGATGATGTCATGACTGATCAGTGTATATTGTTGTACTGTATATTTAATGTTAATATTATTGTATATATTTATCTGTTTTCTAAACATAAGAACTAAATAGTGATACAAGGAGTACAGTAGGCTCCCTATTTATTTATTTATTTATTAATTTATTTACTTTAATTCTTTATTTATGACAGGAAGATGACAGCATGATCACTTTCATATGTGTGAGAGGTACAGTAAGATATACAGTAAAGCTTGCAAGCAAGGCATTTTCAGTAACCAATCAATTCTTCCCAAATGTCCCTCAAATACACATTTATATTTAGGGGTAAAAGGAGAAACCTGCACCAAAAGGAGGAAAACATGCTTAAAAATTCCACACAGATGGTAACATAATCTACTGTATTGTCTTTAATATGTGGCTGCTGTACATGCAAAGATAATCTTTTGTACATTTTGTAGATCATTCATGCATTCATTCACAGGGGTCTGGGCATGACCTTGGGCATGAGGCAGGGTACACCCTGGATGGATTACCAATCCATTGCAGGACACACACATGCACACACACACACAATAGACAATTTGTGAACTCCAATTAATCTAATCTGCATGTCTTTGGATGGTGGGAGGAAACCGGAGAAAACCCACCAAGCATGAGGAAAGCATGCATATTCCACACAAACCCGAGACAGGATTTGAACCCTTGACCCTGGAGTTACTGTGGTGCTTATAATTTTTAAATAATGTATGTTGTTTGCCTGGAAATGATCAGAGAACGCAAATTGTAATTGTAAAAAGGTTGAATTTCATGTGTTTGTAAAACTGCAAAACATCTTAATTAAATGTGCTTAAATGTGCTTAGAAATCTAACTTGATCTCCCATATCACAACACAAATAATATAATAAAAAAATAACAAGATGTGGCGCTTATAAAAGTAAGGGCGGAATGGAATCTTTAAAACGAGTTTTGCTTTGCGACAGTAACCTGATGTACATATACGGACATGAGCCTGATCCATCATGTCTGTATCCACCACATCGTGTCCACCTGCTGATTAAAGAAGATAATAAGTGTATTGAAAATCCTGAATTAAGACCCTCGCTTGACATCCAGCATTGTTATGGATGTCTGGTTTGTGTTTGTTTCCAGTGCACGCTGGCACGGAAGGATTGAATTTCTATTGTTTCACCTGTGAGCTATCTAGACGCTGCGTTAACCTTTTACTACGACCAATTGCACCAAGGCCCGTTCTCTTCATTCATCTTCATGTCTTTCTCAATTGTCCATATGGTTTTACAATCAGTTCTAAAATGCACACACACACCTGATCACTCTCATGTGGAGGCAAAACTCTTTCTAGTAGTCAAGCCAAGTCGGAATTATTGTCATTCCTCTACACAGTCAGATGGAATATTAGGAATGAAATACAATTTACTCTATTCACCCTACTCACATTTAATGTCAAACCTTGACAGACAAAAGGACATCAGTGACAAACAGCACAAAAATTCTTCACTTACAAAAATCTGCATAAATAACTGAAAAAAATAATGATTATTTATGTTACCTTGTAAAGTAATGAATAATTTAAGACCGCTGTTTATGCAACATCATGCCACGGCATTAGACATTCCCAATGAAAGTGTTACCCCAACCAAAGTGTTACCCCAAAGAAAATACGCCCCACCACTTCCCTTTCCCTCTTTCGATTGCTGTTACATTGTTAGTTTTTTTTTTTTTTTTTCTGAGCTCTGGATGGGGACTTGACCATATGGACAAGCCCATATGTTAACACATTACCACTAATGTAATGGACTGAACAGATGAGAAGTGTGTTTGAAATTTAAAGCAAGAAGAATAAACACACATTTATTGTCCAAGTTATGTATGTTGTCAGTTTGTTCATTGTACAAATGAGGGAATATGAAATTACTAGTATTTTTGCCTTTCATGACAGTTTACTTTGATAATTATTGTTAAAGGGACTTTTGTTTGACTCTTATGTGGACGCATCTGTCCTCTGAAAGGACACAGATGAGCATGTCGATACTGTATGTCTTCTCGCACCATGCTCGCATCAACTGGGTTAAAACTTGTCAGGAGTTCATGTGACCCCTCATTATTTTAAACTATATATGTAATAAAAAAAAAGCTGTATTTAAAGTAGTAAATCTAGTACTTTACCAAATCACTGATTTCATTTTCCCTTCACTGATTACTTTCCCCAGTGTCCTCATCGTTGAAAACTCTGTGCTGCTGGTTCAACTCTGACCTGCCTGTTTCATTCGAGTTGTATGACCACGTATTGGATATATATATATATATATATATATATATATATATATATACAGTATCTAGGATCCAGAGACACATGATCAGACACGAAAAAATATCACATTTGTGCATTCAGAAAGTCCTAGCCTGGGGTCCAATGAACTTCAGCTAAATAATTTACATACATGCATGTGATTAAAATAACTGCAGCAGGGGATCTGGTACAGAAGATCAAGGGTCTGCTAATTAAAAAACAAAAAAACTAAAAACAACAGCCACTGAATGACATCTTTCATATACAGTTATAGTCTGCTTTGCTGTAATACCTGATTATGCCCATCTAATTAAAACCCTTGTACAATAAACCATATTATACAACTAACTATAAAACTCTATAAAACAAACTTTATTATACAGTAGCGTGTTATGCATTATCTCGACTCTGTTAGACATCCAGAGCAGAAGTATGAACAGTTAAAGTGACTTTGGTAAATACTTTGCCTCTTAATTTAGAATGTGAAGTGCTATGAGTAAAGTATTTGGCCTAGGTAGAGTAAATGCAAATGAAAGGCTGATCTGGTAGATCTGCTTAGAGATGTGTAGAGAGCATTCAAGTTGACCTTTGTTTCAAATTCAAATTTTGTATTTGTCACATACACAGTCATACACAGTACGAAATGTAGTGAAATGCTTACACGACTGCCAGTGACCTTAAAAAGAGAATTAAAGCTTATAATAAGTAATAAATATTAATAAAAGAAATACGATAGAAAAATTAAATGAAAAAAATAAAATGTAACTAGGAAAAATAGAACTAAAAATA
Source organism: Clarias gariepinus (assembly GCF_024256425.1). NCBI lineage: Eukaryota > Metazoa > Chordata > Actinopteri > Siluriformes > Clariidae > Clarias > Clarias gariepinus. The sequence goes on along the minus strand of NC_071106.1, from coordinate 13,161,304 downwards.
GAAACTGAAAATAGAAATTTCTGTGTGTGCACTGTATGAAATACAAGGAGCACTGTTGCGGCAGTTGGTCAGCATGATAATAACATATGAAAGAAAAGCTGTTGTTCTATGAGTCTAGTGTTCAAAGTATGAACCATAGCAGTGTTTTTGAAGGTTCTTGTGTTGCAATCGCATGCACTGTTGTAAAGTAATTTAAGAAGCAGATCATTAGTTAAAATAATTTAATTTCTTTATAATTAATCCTCTCTGGTTTAATTTTCAGTTAAATGACATAATAAAATCCATCAATGATATACAATGGACAATATTATACATTTATTTTCCAAAGTTCAACATCTAAACACATTTATTATCCATAGATTAGTTCAAAATGGTGACATGACCTGCCATTACTCTGGTATGAGTAATGGCACATATGATCGGACTGCCTGCTTCACCTCTGAGATGTTGGCCTCCCAGGAACTCCTATAATGACCCAAACATTTGGAAATGGCCTTTAAGTGAAGTCAGTTCTGTACATTGGATACGGCAATAACTTCCATGCTTGTGTGTACTGTTCCCACCAACAGATGTGTCTCTTCTGATTTTCAAAGATCAGGCATACCACTTGCTGAATGTTCATGAGAATGACTGCAGTAGGCTTCGAGCCATTCATGGACATATGGCTTCTTTAAAATGTTTACACAATTTACATGTTTTACTGCAGCTCAGAGTCTCATCACTGCACTGTGCTGTAAATGTCTTCTGTAAATATCACTCAGTTTTATGCCTTTTTTCACAAGTCCTGGTTTAACCTGAAAACCCTTTGTAAAAAAAACTGGTATGTGCAGGTAAAACTAATTAAATAGAGATAAGCACATTACATACTTATTACAAATATGTTTTAGTAAATTATAAAGAATATTAGAATGTAAAGATACATAACACTGAATCATTTTGATGTCAAATTAATGTCTCTTAATGTTTTCTCCATTTATTTGTATGCAAGAAATTGTCTGTTACTGGATCTTTACGAGGTTTTAGTTTTTTCTTTTTTTTTTCTCTCTCTTTCTTCCTTCCTTTCTTTTGCTCTTACTTTTTAATTTATAGGACAACTCCCAAATGGGCCAGTTTGACGCGTTGTGGTCTTGTGATACATAAATACATCCGGATGAAAGATTCCTTTCCAGAACATATTGTATGTTCCGCACGCATCTGACATCACCTACTCATACACACAAGTATGATAAAAATGACTCAACCGCCCTCCAATCCACCCCCAACCCACCGCTCGCTACCACGCACATCCGTCCTACTTCAGAACTGCTGTCAAAATGTTGCATTTCCATTATGTTCCCATTTTCATCTCGTGTCCTTCCTCCCTTCCTATGACACTTCTTCCTGTTCTAGTTCTGCTGAAAGAGCTCCTCATGAGACTGAATGCCCTTACTAACATTGCAGACTGGCAGATTTTCCAGTAAATTTGCAGCGTGTTTTTTTTTTTTTTTTTTTTCCGTCTCATGGACACTAGGTTATCTGAAATGCAAGAGTTGGAAAATATCCTCGTCATGTAAAACCAACAGGCAAAATAACAAGCGCAATGGCAGGAAGTCATACGCTGGACTCTGGATGAGTCAATCTACAGAACTACCACAATGCTATTCAACCTCTTCCTGTTGTGTGGTGTGTGTGTAGGATATCCTAAAAGTCATGATCATGTGATGCCCATAGTGAATTAATAAGCACAAATGATTTTCAAAACAAATACAGTGTCATGTTTTAAATTCTGAAGGATTTTTATGAAGTAGAGCATTCTAGCATCGTGATAGGCCAAACGTGGGTGTGTATGAATAGCAGTTCTGTTTCATCAGCTGTTCATGGACAGGTTAGGAACCACTCTTTAAATGGAACATGCATGTTAATGTAACAAAGCTCCTTATTATGCAATATGATAAAGGACAGTAGAACCCTGTAGCAGCTCTAATTTCCCATCAGTGATTGCCTGACTTCCTGAAATAATAAACCTATTGACAGATCCGGATGGGATCTGGGAGGATGTGTTTATTTCTTTTATATTTTTCTGTGCAGTAATGATTAACACATGGAAGCAGAGAGCTTTAGAAAATCAACACCTTTTAAAGGCACTGCTTGTAATCTTGCTTAAAAATATTTGATGGTCAGTTTAAAATAAAAAGAAGGAGCAGGTTTGAAAAGTGATGCTGATGATGAAAAGATTAATAATTAAAAAAAATGCTTCACCACATCATAAATCCCAATTTCAAATTAAAATTTTATTTTTTACCCTTATGTTTAAAAACAATTTAATTAAATGTATTTTCAATAATAATAATAATAATAATAATAATAATAATAATTATTATTATTATTATATATAGTACAGTATATACTGTATATGTATTATATATAATATATATATAAATTTTATTAATTTTTTTACTAAATAACCAAGAATTCCACACAGTTAAAAAAAAAAAAAAAAAAAAGGTTTTAAGGGTAAAAAAAAAAAAAAGGGTAAAAGATTAAATGTCAGATTTAAGGAAACGTTCACTCGAGGGAGCATGTGATTGTTTCGGAATGCCCAGGTTTTTTTTTTTTTTGCTGTACAGATTTACCTCCTATAATATTTCTGCACTATATTTCTACACTTTATGTGCACTCCCTGGTCAAAAAAAAGGTCGCACATTTAACGATTTCATTGAATCAACTTTAGCTTTGCTTACAACACACAATGTGGTGGCCAGTTCATATGTGAAAATGATTGCTCATGATCCCAGAACCACTCTCTCACATTTTAAGTCCTGGAATATACCTGTACCATTGGTCATTCAGTACATTCACATTGTCAGCTGACTTCATTTTATTACCAAATAATGTTGCTATGTCTAGACCTGATGAACTGAAGCGACCGCAGATCATAACACTGCCTCCAGATGCTTAAACAGTGAGTACTATACATGATGGATGTATTGCTTTACATGTTTCCCTTCTTACCCTGACACACTTATTGCTCTGTCATAGGGTCAGTCTGAATTCACCAGACCACATGACCCTTTTCCATTGCTCCAAAGTCCAATCTTCATGCTCCTTAGCAAATTCAAACCTTTTTTTCCCCAGATTAGTCTTAGTCACAAGTGGCCGCACAGCTGTTTAGTCCCAATCCTGTGGATTCTTATCACATTTTGTGTGTATGGAAATACTCTTACTTTGACTATTTAACATACCTATGACTGTAGATTTTTTTATCATGCAACTTAAGTGCTTAAGTGATCTTCATTCATGATTTCTTTTGCACTGCCTTTTTGTAAATTTTACTACATTGTGAGTTTAATTTAATTTAATTTGCAATTTACATACTCTGAGCTGAATAGAGTCACCCAGGTTTACGATCCTCATACAACGTTTTTACCCCTATAGTGTTCAGGCTCATATATGAACATACATTTTACAATTTCCTCAGTAATCTACAATATAATAATAAATAAATGGTGAAAGATAAATTGTTTATCAAATGTAAATCTTAATTACCGAAATAATCTCTTACTATTTTCTTTTTTTCTTCTTAATTATGTAGACTGCATGGACATTATGCATGCTTACATATAACTTAAAAGCTCATTTAAAGGTTTAAGCTGCAGCTCCAAAAGCAATAATAAATATATAAATACTGAATTACTCAATATTATTTGTAGCGAAAATACACTTTATATAGCTCTAATGAAGCTGGTTTGGCCCTAATAAATGGATTTATAGTTGTAATCTTATTTAAAAATGATTTATGTGCATTAAACAAAAATGACAGATTTGTGCCATTTTTGACATCATTAAAAGGAAAAAGAGAATGATGTGTGTTTCTTTATTGAACATAACAACCAACATTTTGCTTTTATAAAAATCAGCTTTTCTAAATATATTTATTTCTCCATATTTTTTGGAAAATTTCTAGTCAAATGTACAAAATTGTTTTATTTGTAATTATTTTGTTATATAGCTAAAATGAGCTTTTGCTGATGGAAAAGATTCGGTCCAAGTTCAAGCCATCAGTTACAAGCTAGAGATTCTTCCCCCCACCCCAGACACTTCCAACTAGATTAATTATAACGTTTGACTACTTAAGCAAATACAATCCATCATGTAGCTTAACTAGCAGTTAGTTAGCTTAACTAACTAACTAGTTTTTTTTTTTTGCTCACTTTAATTTTAAAGATAGATAAGCAACCATTTATCTTACTCTTTCCTCCAAAAAATTACACTACAGTTTAATTATATGGCAAAGTATGTACAAGCACCAACATATTGAAAATAACTGTTCTTTCTCAGTATGTTAATGATATTTATACTACTTATACTGCAGCAGTACATATATTGAATAATATGTTTTGTTTATGTGATGTTTGAAATTCACTTTCTATGAAACCTGATGTAAAAATTAATATTCCTCTAAAATCATAAAAATAGTTTTATTCTTCATTGAAAAGTTATTAAACATTTATTTATTTTAAATTTGTAGTATTTTCTGTCTTACGTTTCCATGTGACTTTTTTAATCTGGTAAAAAAAAAATAAAAAAAACTATTTATTTAAAGACTTTACATCCTTTATAAAACTGAACAAATTTATTCTAAATCAACTGTAAGCATTTACAAGATAAATATAATATTCATGAAATTCAATTTATCCAATTGTTTGTATTCTAAAAGAGCTTCCGTGTGTAAATTTCCATATCAGGAGTGAACCTGGAATGCTCGGTTTTGCAGTTTTGTATACAGATTACTTTACATTTAAATAGGTTAATTATTTAAAAATAATGAAGCAACTCACTTATTAAAAGAACTCAGTAGATTAAATAATACTGTCCATTCAATGTACAGAACAGTGGCTTAGTGCTCAGCATCATTATCTTGCATCTCCAGGGTTGAGGTCTTGAATCTTGTTTCCATATTGTGCACATTCTCTCTTTACTTGGTGGGTTGTTTGTGAGTTTCCCTATTGCCCAAAGACATGTAAGCTGACTGGTGTCTTCATCATAACTGGAATGAAGCCATGGGTCATTGGAATTCAACATGCATTAAGTGAATGATTTAGAAGGTGTGATTTTTTTCATTTTGTTGTCAATTTGCCATTTTAGTTCATAGTGGGCTTTGCCTTTTAAGGAGGCTTTTGGATGTCACTAAATGCAAATCAGCATTACCATTAAGATGCTTGGGTTTTCAGCTGATTTGTATAAAATTCCTTGGTAATTTTTTAAACACTTAGTAATGTACATATAAATATAAGGAGAATATGATTCACTAAAACCTTTGTAAATCTAGCAGAAATGTTTTGTTTGTCTATGGAATACATTAAGTCATAACTTTACTTACTGTAGCTTGAAATTGATAAGAATGATAAATTAGTTCCATTCTGTGAGATCAGCATGAAGATCTCATCTCTAAACATAAAGCTTTATTTTTCATTGAAACAATTCACTATGTACTGCTGGCACGTACACTGTGGTGCTCCATCGTGCCAGTAAGGAATCATGTTTCACTGAGAAAATCAGATTTTTGACCTGCCTGCCATACAGCATGTGTTTTATAATTCGGAAAAGTAAAATGTGCTTTGTTTTGTAGTGTGTGAACTGTGAGCTTCCGATCACTTGTGAGCAGCAACCATTTTCGTCTGAATTTCATGCAAATTAGAAATCCTTTCTCAGAGTTCAGAAATCATACAAATACTCCAGTGTGACAGAGTCTGGCTCACATCAGACGGCGGCTTACTTACTCTCTTAATGTTAAGGGACTTACAAGAAACATGTGGTGTGCAAACACGCACACACACACACACACACACACGCACGCACGCATGCACACACACACACACACACACACACACACACTGGTGTGGGTCTGAGTATAAAATAAAATATAAGGAAACAGTTTCATGAATTTAAATGAAAGCAACTTAGCTTTAATCTCCATGTGCTTTAAAACTCAATATAAACTATTTTAAATTTAACAATAGTAATCTGTAGATTACTACAGAAATTATGATCAGGGCTTATTTCCCAAAACATGTCAAGGCAATAAAACAAATAAATAAAGAAGTAAAATAAAATAAAATAAAATAAAATAAAATAAAATAAAATAAAATAATTTTTAATATGCTTTTATGTGTCATTTTTATAAATATAGTTATTTATGTATAAAAGTCTAAAATGGTGTCACTCAAAATTAAACAGGTCACTAGAACAGCTATTAGTAGTATAAATATAAATGTAAATTAATCGTATTAATATAGGCTCTACTAATAGATAGTGACTAATAGTTAAAAGTCTTTTGTGTCATCAGCATAACTGTGGAAATTAATGCCATGTTTATGGCAAATAAATAAAAAAGCAAAAAACTTTATATTGTATATAGAAGAGAATTGTCCCTAGAACAGAGCCTTGTGGAACACACTGTTGTATGCAAAAGAAATTACTACTAATATTTACAAACAGGGAAAAATTAATAAGTAAAATTTAACATTAAGTGAAACAATGTGAAGGTTTAGTTCCATAATAGCTATTAGTCTGGAAAAAGGATGTCAGAAAAGAGACAACAATTTCCTTTTAATACTTAACCATTGTTGGTCAGTTAATTCTTTTTATAAATAACACAGCTTAAAATGGTTATATTTTGTTAAGTAATGACCCTTTACGCAACCCCATTTGACTAGTGCCATAGCCTCAGGAAGCAGAGGTGACACAAATGCAGGTAAATGGCTTTTAATAAAATCAAAGCAAATGAAGTAAACAGGGGTGCACAAAGTTAGAGATGAGTAAACATGCGAGGATTAGGCGACCGTAGTAATGACAAACGTCTTAGTAACAACTGAACAACAGAGTGTGTGCTTAGAGAGTCCTTATATACTTAGTGAGTGGAAGTGTTGACAATCAGTAATCAGTTGAGCTGAAGTGTGTCTTGGGTCGAAATCTTCTTCAGTGGCCAGGTTTGTGGTCCGTTCTAAGTTTTGAGATTTAGTGACAGTTTCGATGAAGAGTTGGGCTATGTGCACGTTACAAGCCACATTGCTCAATTCATATTTTTTGGTCAGATCGGATTTGCATGGCACGACTGTTCACATTATTAATTACACAGGACTCTATTATAGATGTGTCTGTTCTCTTAAACGACACACATGCATGTCTATACGCCTTTGCTCGCACCATCTGGGCTAAAACATGTCACGCATTTGTGTGATCAGTCATTCATTTCAAACAAATGGATGCCAATTCAACAAAAATCTGGTGGATGGCAAGCAGTTTGTCGGCTGTATTTGTTAAGGTCCTCACACATATGCAGAGACAACAAAGTCACATGAATTCTGATCTGCATTCACATTCAAGTCGCGTTTTCGCGTACGTATCTGACCTAGGACTACAAATGATAGTAATTCAATTTTGATCTAAAAAACATTTGAGCATTCAGACAGCACTAAAAACCTAAAAACCAACCAAAAGAGTTGAGTCACTTTATTTGTTTTCAATTTGATGCAGATAATAAACACAGTCTTCTCCATCAAATTAAATTTAAACACTGTCAACTTCTATACCAGTCACGTCATCAGCTCACTATTAGAACAAATCCATGAAAGTTTGTAAGATATTTAAATCTAGCTATGTGTTTTTGTTCTATTGAGTTTCCTTGAGATAAATAATTGGCATAAATCCCCTAATTGGATAGGATCTGTAGCGGAAACTGTAACAAATAACAATTAGAAAGTTTAAATTGTTTAACAGGAACTGGTTCATACATTTATGGCTCTGCTACAGTATTTTTTAATATATATTTATTTTATTGCTCAGTAGAGCCTGCTGAATTACTTTTCTGGGTTCACATCCAAACGGAGGTCCGGCAGTTGATGACCCCTGAGCTAAAGCATCAAAAATCTCCTGGCAATTGTCCTCTGTGGAATATCTATAAAGACATTAACTATGTCACTCACAATAATGTATCTCCTTGTCTATATTTTTTCCCATTAGAAAATTTTGGTTATCAAAATGATGTGCTGATGTAATTATGGCAAAGTTATAAATGTTAGGACACCATGGGGATTAGATACTATTTAATAGTAGGCTTATAAAACAATATTAGAAATATATATTTCTAATATATTAGAAATGACCTGATGTCCTGAGCGAGACTCAAACTGAGGTCACTACAATGAGAGCACCACCTGACCACCTGACCACAATGTGAATGTGATTTAATTTGGATGCTGTCCAAACACCATATTGCCATAGAGTCATTTGGGAACTAAGATACATCTCAAGGTAATATTTCCGAATTCGATTCCTGCCTCTGTGTGCATGGAGTTTACATGTTCTCCCCCGCTTGCCGGGTTTCCTCCCATTCCTCATGTAGATTAGGCTAACTGACGTTTCCAAATTGCCTGTGTGTGCCCAGCGATGAATTGGCACCCTGTGGTGTGAGTGGATACCAATGTACAAACTTGTACAGTATTAATAATACATAAATACAGTATTGTGCTGAACTGGTTGTTACTGACACATCTATAGATACCTAACATCACTTCACACAATGCTGCTTTTCCATACACAGAGTGCAGTATTAATCCCAGATGGAAAAAAAAACAGCACTTTGTACACAAGTGGAGAAGGAACACCATAAACCCCAGAGACCTGCAGTCTCTGTGCTCAAATTAGAGTGGTTACCAGGAGGGTCCTTCCATCTGTGTGCCTGTGTCTCTGTGTGTCTTTGTTTCTCAGCATAGGTGTAATTTGTGGACTACTATGTGCTCCTTATACACCTTAATCAATATGGCTGCAACATAAACTTGCAATCTTTCCTCTGAGTTGGGAGCAACACCGCTGCATGTTTATTCTGCCTTTGACAAGCTTGTGCAACTGTGAGTGAATGCAATTTAATAAATTTTCTTTCTTTATTTCAGTTTATAAAATAAACTGTGTGCTGTCTTGAATGGACCCTTGTACTTTGCCAGTAATAGCGTATAACTGAAGATTTCAAGCTCATGCCAAATGACTAATGACTTGTGCACTTGTGGATCATTTGATTCCCTTGTGAAAGCCCAGATTTTTGCTTTCAAATGGGGTTGTATTTGTTTCAACACTGAGTTTTTTTTAAAAAGGTCTTTTTTTTACCCCTCTTTTCCCCTTCTTTTAACCTTATCCTTATTTGCTTGCCAAAACTAAATCCTACTTTACATTCAATGCCGAATGTAGTACGCGAGATTAGCACACTGTTTCTTCTGTAGCTTGGACCTTAGGGACCAATGATTTTCTATTAGTGTCTCATATCTGCCATCCATATGCCGGCTATTATTTAACGTAAGCATGCTTTTTCTGTTGGACTATGATTCTCAGATGTAAAACAAGTTATGAGAAGAAAGAAATTACCCCACCCCTCACTTCTTCACGGACCCCAGATGTGCTATTTGTGTTCAAAGTTCGTGAAATTCATAACAGTTTAACAATTTATAATAACTCATCACAATCAAATGTGGAAGTTTAAATTAGCATCACGTTGTTTAAAAACTATCATGCAGTGTGTCATATTTTTAAATGAACTGGCTGAAACAAATCCATTTTCCATCAGATGACCGGGATATAGTTCCACACCATGACCTCTACATGCATTTTTAATTAATTATGTAGATTCTGTGGAATGGAAGAGTGCTGTGACTGCTGACAGGCGGTAAGATTGTTATATCTGATCATCTAAATCCTAGGGGACTGTTTGAGAGGGAACACACTCACTCATGTGTACCAATGTCTGTTTGGCTGATGTTTGGCGAAGTCTGGCTCATTAGGCAGAAACTGATATCTCCCAGCTGTTCAGATGCTGATGTGTGGGCATGTGTGTATGAGATACAGTATGGTTTCAATCTCTTCTGCCATCCCCTCTGCACATTTCTGGCTGATTAGGAATGAAAGACAGGGGCTCATTCAGGGCCGAGGATGCAGGGACGACCTTGCTTTCTAAAGGCTTAATGTTGACGAATGTCCTTTCTACAGCTCTCCTCCACAGTGCAGGTCTGTCTGAAGACTATCATGGGATTTCAGGTTTCCAGCTTCAAAGACTTCACAAAGGCAATTTCGAATATGGCAGTACTACAGTTTGTGTTTATTCATTTATCACTCATCCGCTCACTTATTGCATATACAGTTTCATCCTGCATATGGGGTCACTGGGTGCCTGAATTCTATCCCAGGAGAATTAAGAAACGAGACAGGGCACACCTTGGACAGGGTGCCAATCCGTTGCAGGTCACACACACATACACACTTACACACACACAAACTATGGTCAATTTGGGAATACCAAATCTGCATGTCTTTCGACTGCGGGGGGCAAACCCGAAGCAAACCTACCAAGCATGGGGAGGACATGCAAACTCTCATGCACACAGAGGCATGAATCAAACCTGGCCTGGAATCGACCCTGGACCCTGGAGGTGCAAGGCGACAGTGCTAACCACGGAGCCACCATGCAGCCTTATTTATTTATTTATTTTAGTGGTTCAAGTGTTTCGTTAAAATAAATTAACCATACAGCAGTAAATATATTTGCTGAATGTTTAGTTGGTAAAAAAAATGGCTTACTTGTCTTTTTTATTTTTTTATTTTTTGTGTTTTACTTAAAATTCAACTTAAAAGAGATTTTGGATTTACTGTAGTCTTGTGTTAGTGGATTAGCTGTGTACCTTAGTTCATCTCAGGCATAAATAAAATAACATGAATGGCTCAGGGACACACTAAAATTATGCAATTAAAAGCAATTACTCAGGAAACAAAGTATGTTTAAGATGACAACATTATCAAGTGTTATTTATTTTTATTTATTTTTATCTTGCTAAAAGTTCATCTGTGACTAGTGTTGAATGTGAGTTTTGGCAGGTACAGTATCTGCTCTCGCCTCTTTCCAGTACTGTGAACTATAAAACCCCCCTTTTAAGTGATGCATGTACAGTAGTTGAGCGTCCCTCATGGAATGCCTCCTATCCAATTAGATAACTTGATCAGAACTAACTTTTGCGTAATGTACTGTATTTTTTAACTCTAATGTTCAGTACTCTTGGCAGTATCATGACAAGCCCCTTGGTTCATTGTAGTAGTACATAAAAAAAAAATCCAACCGGTATTGAAAAACGGCTGGATACATTATTTGTAATTATTTATATATGATGAGCTTTACCATTTAAAATTATGGAAACAGTATTATAATATAATAATAATAATAATAATAATAATAATAATAATATATATATATATATATATATATATATATATATATATATATATATATATTCAAAAGTAATAAAATATATAATTGCAATATAAGATATAAAAAAAAATTATATATAAAATATATAATTTGTGGTCTTTTAAAACTAGACCCTGAACAAATTTTCTAATCTTTGTTTCTTATCTTAAATCATCATCTTAAACTGCTAAATTATAAACAGAAGTCTGGTAAATTCTACAGAAATGACATTACCTTATTCTACAGATCAAGGCAATGGCTCATGAACTGGTCAGTTTTCTACATTAAGCTTTGGATACGCACACATGCCACTTTCAGCTTCCTCTTGAGCTTGGAAAGGATTCCAGTGTTTAAGTAGGTATTTGTTAGGCTAATCTATCTGAACTCCTCTCCAGAGACTTTTCCCACTCTAACATACTGGCATGGGCCCATGACTGCCCCATACTTGGCCAACACTCTGTCACTCTCCGGGAGGGTTAAAGTTAGAATAAGCAGGCTGCTTCAATTACAACTTGCAGTTCTGTCATTCTGTCATATCGGTAAATGTCTTATATTTTTTTGGTTCTGAGAACTATATGATAAATATAAATTACAGTGATTTCCATGATAAAATGCTGTGGTCAGTTCATTTTAAAAGTGTGCTAGTCGCAGACACACAGTAAGTATGGAAGAATGCAGTCTTTTAATAATTGCTTAAAAGGATACTTTGTGCAGGTTTTGTTTTAAGAATCAACATTTTATAGCCTACCTATAAAGCGTGGTGTGTTATTTTAAAAATTATGTTCAGAGCAAAGAAAATACCAAATGTGAGCCACACACAGAAATAATAAAAGGTAGGTAAAGTCATTTGTTTAATAGGGACAACTGCTAAAACTACTTAAATAGTAAAACTGCTTAAGAAGTACAAAGTCAAAAGAGGTTTTTGTTTGTTTATTTGTTTGTTTGTTTGTTTGTTTCATCTGGCAATCATTGAATGTGGAAAATTAGAGAATTTCCTATCCCTTATCCCTCAAATGATATCCGGGATTATTATACCCTGCTATTTTTGGAATTGCTCTGACCCGGTCATCAAGTCATCACAACGTGGCCTTTGTCAAAGTCGTTCAGATCCTTTTGCTTGCCCATTTTTTCTGTTTCCAACACATCACATTTGAGAATGGCTTTTTGACTTGTTGCCTATTATACCCCCTTCCAGTAACAGGTACTATAGTATAAAGATACTGTACATCAATGTTGTGTACGTCACTTGGTGGTGGTTTTAATGTTATGACTGATCAGTGTAAGTACATTAAGTTAAGTAACATCAGCACCAAAAAGTCCAAATTTAAACAGTCAACACTGTTTAACAGTAGAGTCAACACTGGCCCATTAAATGTTGTCTGATGACGTGTGTAACCCTGGAATACAAGAATATTAAGAGAAATTTCTGTATGATGTCTCAAATGAAGTCTTCCACAAGTAAGATGATAAGTAGTGGAACCAGTTGTTGGGAATCTGTTTCATAGCCTGGAAATGGTATTCCAGGCATCTTTAAACCAAGCTGAATGCTTTTCTAGCATTGTCTAAACAAAAGACAAAAAAATGCACTATCAGAATGTTTTCCTTACTTTTGATACCAAGACATGTCAGCTGGACATAATAACATGGCAAAGTTTGTGCGCATGTGTTTTGCATATTTCCATTATACCTGTTGTCTCAGAACCGATATATATATATATATATAAGTGGCATATTTCCTGTCCTTTACAAAATCATGTTCTCTGACTTCCGTATATTTTATCATTTCTCATTAATTTCAGTGTGTTTCTTTATGATGCAATGCTTCACCTTTCCTTCACTACAGGACTAACATGTGCTATTGATCTTATGAGTGGTTTAGATTAGTTACTGCTCCTTCAGGCCCTTGTTAAATTTGGTCACTTTCAGGGAAAGAGGCCCAGCCTTTTATATCAGACTTTGTGAAATATGTTATTTAAATAGTCGTCATCTGGTTTAGAGATTTTGATGAGGTGTCGTGGGAACAGATCAGGTCTATTTCTATGGTAGGTGTCTAGAAATTACTTACGTGTATAGACCTAAGGCAACTTCAATTTAGCATGCTTTCCTAATTAATTGTCTAAATAATTTGTAACATTTTGTTGTGCTCCTAGCCTCCTTTGGGACATCTATAAGCACGGAATAAGACACAACAGAATGAGTTGATTTAGGAAAATAATTAATGATGCAGTGGTGTGATGTGGCCCGACATACAGTACAGTAAAGTGAAGTAAGCGTTAGCACATCGTTCAGGATGGAGCAGTAACTTCCCGCTGAGTTTCTGTAATTTGCAAGTAGTTTTTGTGTGTTCCTTTCCCACAGACAGATGTGTCTCTTTCGCACGCTGGCAACGAGCTATCAGGCAGTTTTCAAGGATCAGGCATTCCACTCGATGAATGTTCACTGGAAAGATTGCAACGGGCTCTGAGCCACCTCGGGCCGGGATTGTCATTCATGGACATGTACGGCCTCCTTTAAAACGTTTGCACCATTTAATTGTTTTTTTACAGATTTACGTCTCCATTTATGAGGCATTTTGTCAAGATTATGTGGCTGCCTGCGAATTATCTGCTACTACAGAATTAGTGCATTAATGGAAAACTGTGATTTAAATTATAGCCAGCACTTCTATTAGAGCTGCGGTTCTAGAAAATGACGCATTACCTTCTGAGCAATCAGTAATAAGCATTTAATAATGCTGTGCTATAAGACGAAAAATGCCTTTATGTGATCTCAGATCCTTCAACAAGCTGTTAGTATGTTTAAATCTCAGTCTATATTACTCAGACTGACTGACAGGTCTCTATCAAGACTGTTTCTCCAGCTCTTCTAATGTCTCTCTTTCTGTCTTAATGTAAACACAAAGCTGACATCCAGCTGCTTTGACAGGAAGAAGCGTGTGGCTAATCTGAGAGACAAGGACAGCAGTTTGCAGTTGTCCTAATGGAGAGAACACAGCACTGTATGAAGCTGGAAACTTGGAAAAGAAAGAGAAAGTTCTGTTCTGGACCCTGTCACAGTATGGACTCTATATCTCTTTGTTTTGACTTACTCAGAATTGATTTCATAGCATTTTGTGAAACAGCAGTATGTACGCAATTTTCAAGACTTGCGGTATAATTCAGAGGGCGACTTAAACCTGCAGATTTATTAACATTATTTATGAGCGTGGTACGCATGGAGTCACTTAAACTATTTCAGGTAATTGTCTCCACTTTTCCTAAATGGCACACGGTAGTTGGACACATGGGCAATTGCAGCCTGACAGGAAAAGCGCTCTGGATTGTAGCAGAAAATGTGCTACCAGTTTCCCTTTCTCAGGCGCCTCTGTGTTCTGTGACTGAGCAAGAAGCTAACGACTAATGTGGCTTCTGTCAGGAAGGAAAATTGCTTTGAAATGCTCGCTGACAGCCAGATATTTCAATCATTTGTTTGTGTTAGTGGTCGGACATTATACAGGCTCGCCTGCCTGGTCTCTGCTGCGCCGTCATGCCTTATTTATGATCACAAAAGTGTATTCAGTGCAGGTAATGCACCAGAACGTTCCAGAACTTTTGACATAACCACATACAATATGCATATTTATACTTAAAGGCACGAATGTGACAAAATTACTAAGTAGTGATTTTTGGCTTTCGAATGATTTACATGGAACTAACACAATTTACAATCCAGTACGGGAACCTCTTTTGCAATTTTTTTTTCATTGTGTAATATGAGCTCCACAAACCTGTTTCTGTAATCGGTCACCCTGTGTCATGGACTTCCTTTCCTTATTTGCTCTGATGTATGGAATTTTAAGCACATTGTTTCTACAAGGAAGCCCTTAAGCCTAATTTTATCAGCAAGGTCATCGTGAGAGATCCAACCCTGTCTTAGGTTTCGACTCTACCTAGTTGACAATGTGCCTGAACAAATGGCTTCTGCCTAAGATGTGACTGCAACTATAACACCAAACCTCATCGCGCTCACAGCTTCTCTCAGCAATCTACTGTAACTGTTAGAGCAATAAGATGTAAAGTATTAAAAATAAAAGTTGATTGATGACCTGGAAAGAGTGTAATTATGTCTTGTAAGTATGACAAAAAAAAAATGTGTGTTTGACCGTTCAAATGTAAAAGGCAGCTCAAAATGCTTAACAATCACATTAAAAAAGTTATAATAAAAAAAATAATAATATAAGGTATGAATATGATATGAGAGGCAATAATGTTAATGTCCAAATGTATATAACCAAGAAAAAGCATGAGAATGATGAGAACAAAAAAACATAAAAATACAATAAAAAAAAATAATAATTAATAAAATATCTACAAAATATATAAAATGTTGAAAATAAAATAAAACATAAAATAAAAACAATAAGTTAATAAATAAAAAACAAATAAAACATAACAATCCAAATGAAAAAACAATGAAAATTGAAAAACAAGATTAAATGGTAGTACAGTATATATATATTATTACTGTACAGTATATTAACATGTAAAAAATCTATTTAATTCAGTTTTATTGATATGATTTGCTTGTATTTTAATAATAGTCATTGTCTCTTTACAGAATTAAAAACATGGAAAAAGAAATTATAAGAATGTAGTAAAAAAGGGAAAAAAAAGGAATACATTTTTGTTTTGTCCCTGATGAGCCAAGTATGACAAAAAAAAAAAGATAAGGATGCCATTAGAAAGAATTATTTAGATGAACCATACTCAACAGAGAACCCATCTAAAGTTTATGAGTATATAAAATATGTAAATTACACACACAGCCTCATACTGTTTTAATGCAGAATTACTTTGTAATGTAATACTATGAAGTTGATGGGTGAACGCGGCCCAGAATCAAAAGTATTACCCAGGTCTATGGAAAAACTACAGCTTGTGTATGTATGAACGATGTATACAATGTCCCTGAATGCTTCGGTAAGCCACAGTGCTATAGCTATAGTTTTATAGTCTGTTAGAGCTTCTTTGTTTGCACACTGTGTGTGAGGATGAGATCGTCCTTTGACTGGGGGCATTCAGCGTGGGAGTGTTCTGGTTCTGACACTTAGAAATGCACCTCCACCTCCACTTCCCCATCCACCTCCACCCCCGTGCTGTGTTGAGAAGGTCAGACTGGGTTGAGTGGTTCCTAAAGCTCGGGTCATGGGCTGAGGCCTGAGGGTGTTTTAGTGTCTGCTCTCACCCTGAATGACCCGCCTCTCCCCCAGCGCACCCTCCAGTTGATCCAAGCATGTTTTTGGAGCTCCTCATTCCCATCAGCTTTTCATCATCTGTAAAGCTAGTTTGTCTATCTTCAAATTACTCCACACCTAGTGAGATCAAAAACAGTCTTATGTGCTACACCACCAAATATACTATATATGTAATTTCTACATTGACTAGAGAAGATGCAGAGTTACATAAAATTATTTCGAATGTCTGATTAGATAATACAGATTTATGCATTTCTCATTCATTTTTAAAAGCTTATACGTTCTGGAAGCTTGCTTAATCGTTCTTTAACAGTGTGCACTTCTAAAACAAAGGACTGATGTCTTAATTAGGCAAACTCAGAGTTCATTAAGAACACTTCATTACTTAAATGTGCTGAACGCTCCTAAGGCAAATTAAGATAAGAGTAACGAATGTACGGTTTAATTTAGATAAGAGTACTGACATGTCAGACATCCTTGTTAGAAGAACAATCTCATCACGCATTTTCATTCGCATGTCTTGCTCCAACCCACCACAGAGGGAAACTTAAGCAGTAAGAAAGCACTGTACGGTACAAAAGAAATTTAATTTCATTACATAAAAGGTTCTTTTTTCAATCTGAAATGAATGTCGATGAAATAAAACGCACTTGACCAAATAAAATCCATCGGAATTCATAATGTGGAATTGTACATGCAAAAACACCAAAGAACAAAAGCAACAAAAAAGTTTAAGAGCACACAAAAAGAAAAAAAAAGTTGATGAGAAGTCTGTGCATTAGTTAAATGCTCAGTTGTGTGCATGTTCAGTTCATCCACTCTTTAGCGTGAGACTTCAAGACAATAGAAGTGCACCATGACCGATTTCTTTCCAGGCAAAGACACTCCTCTCTTAGGGAAATTCATTAGCCCGAAGCAAACAAGAGCACTACACAAAACACTCCAACAGGAACACAATCTCGCCAATGCATTATTCAACACCACAGCAGAGTATATCTTGCCACTTAGTAATTAGAAAAAGAGGACAGATTGTCTGAACTGTTTAATCACACACTCACTAACAAGTTATTCAAAACCTTTTGAAAAATATTACACACCAATTGACATCAATAAAGAACACCAGGTCGCCCCAAACTGAGTATGAAACTGGCGAAATATAGGATATACAATAGGTTGTTACATATTTGTGTTGATGCTTTTGGGATTTGGGGAATTTAAACCTCTTCACTTGAAAGTGATCACATTAAGCTTGCTCCTCTTTGTGAAGTGTGTGTGTGCCCCTCTGGAGCTCTTGGGTTTTGAGGATGTTTTGTATAACTATGGGAGATCAGCCAGTCCAGAGACAGACACTTTTAGAGTCCTTCTTCAGTCCATCACAAACACACACACACACACACACACACACACACACACACACACACACATACACACACACACACACACACACACACACACACACACACACACACACACACACAGATTCCTGCCAGCATTCGATTGACGTTCCAAACTACTTAAAGCTGAAATGGCGTGTGAAAAGGTTTGCAATTGTATGTTGTTTCAAATTCAGAAAATCATCCTTATTTAAAGATATAGAGGAAAGTATAATAGGTTACTAAGGTTATTAAGCTTTTTTGTGCACCGATAATGAATATGCTCCAAGTACATTTGAGCAATTCCTTAAACTAATCACAACTAGTGAAGAATTTATTTAAACTAAATTAAACTTGTCTGTATAGCATTACAACCTTTGCTATACACTAAAGTCTAAGTAAAAAAAAATAACTAGTCCTTTGGTTTTAAAACCAGTACACAGTTCCCTAATAGCATTTAGTGTTTGGGAGCTCATGTTCAGCTCCTGTACCCCAACAAGCACCGTCTTTCTCTCTACCTCATAGTTCTAAGCTATAGGATTTTAAACTTATTAAAACGTGACACCTTTACAACCGTAAAATAAATCTCCCATGCCACAGCACATAATACAACTATTTAATTAGAGCTTTTCATAAATAATTTTCTTACTGATGGCACATACAGTCCCCTGCATACGAACATTCAAGTTAGGAACTTTGCATTAGAATAGAAGTTAGATAACATGCTCAATATACATTGTCACATGCATTCAGTGTGCCTCCAAGGGTTTCAGGAAGCAAGTGTAAAATCAGCGGCGAGGAAGCTGGTACTGCTAAGAAGTGCCAAGCAAGAACTATAGAGATAAAAGATTCAAAAGAACAAGGACAAGAACATGGAACTTGTAGATTTTATACTGTGTTTGGCCAATTGTGTTAATATCCTAGTGCCTACACAATGTTCGTTGGACTTATGAACAAATTGGACATACGGACAAGCTTTGGGAGCGGAATCGAGCTCTTAGAACTCGGAATAACTGTATTGCCAGCCAGGGTTACAGTATTAAGTCTGTATGCACAGTACAATACAGTATTAAGTCTGTATGCACAGTATCAGCAGGTGACACTGATACTTGTGAATTATGATATTAACCACTGTAACAAAGTGTTCAACTTTGGAGTTTTATTTATTATGTTAAAAAGTACAGTAGCTAGATTTTCACTTTAAAAGTATACCTTAAAATTGCCCTGCGATAAATTGGCACCTCATCCAGGGTGTACCCTGCCTTATGCCTTAAGTCTCCCGGGATAGGTTCCAGGCCCCCAGTGACCCTGTATACAGGATAAAGTGGCATAGACAATGAGTGTGTGAGTGAGCAAGTGAGTGAGTGAGTGAGTGAATAAGTATATGTTAAAGTCAGTGAGTAGTTTCCAAACTGTAGATCTGACACTTTGTTTTTCGTTATTTAATCTGCTTACAGTGCATATACTGTATTTACTTTAAATAGACACACATAATATCTATTGACTTTGAAGTGACTTTCTTCAGACAGAACATTAGTACAGCAATTCCGCTGTTGGCAGTGACACCTTTAAGACATCTACGAGAAAGAGTGATTAGGTTTTGGCAGCATTGTCATCTAATTTTGGCCCATTACTCTTGGAAAATAGTCTTCCATTCCCAAATAATAGATTCAAAACATTACCATCGCCATAATTGAATTAAATAAATTAGCTAGGCTATGCA
This sequence comes from Clarias gariepinus, assembly GCF_024256425.1. Classification (NCBI taxonomy): domain Eukaryota; kingdom Metazoa; phylum Chordata; class Actinopteri; order Siluriformes; family Clariidae; genus Clarias; species Clarias gariepinus. The sequence continues at coordinate 13,141,712 of NC_071106.1, read as the reverse complement.
CTTCTTTCTACTTTTTAAGATAGGTATCTAAAAGGATTTGTTGTTATATGTTGCAGGTTGTCATCTTGTTGAAATGTCCATCTTCCTGCCAAATTTAGTTTTATGGCCTTTATAACCTTTTCTTAATTAAAGGGGTGTGTAGCGCAGAGAAAACACTATAATACTGTATTCAGGGCAGTGATTCTCCAGGAATAAGGTTGAGAAACACTGCTCCAATACACCCTGGCACAGTCATGGTTTCTTCAGTGATGTGTACAGTAATGCCCTTGTAACCTTTGCAAAGAATCATCATGCTTCCACCTTTTTACTCACACTTGTATCATACATACCACTTTTCTTTCCCTATATATGATGTACTGAACAACTGCCAGTGAGTTCTATGTGTTTTTTGTTTTCTAAGCCTAGATGAGGTTTTTTTTTAGAAGATTTATGATTTATCTAAATGATTTTAGATGTGCAGTTTTGTGTAGGAACAGAAGCGATTGTGGTGCAGTTCATTGCTTATTGTTCTTTGTGTTAATGCTGTTTCACCAATGCCTTTTGAATGTCTGCTTGGTTCTCATTTTACCTTTATTATAAAAAAGAAGAGGTTTCTGGCGATCACTTGTTCTTGCATGAATCTGTTGCCTGTATATTATCAAAGCAGTTGTACCAAAAGGGATATTTAAGTGTTGTTACTTTACTCTGTAGTGTTTTTCTCCTTACCCTAATTTGTTACTGAGATCGGATTGGATTGGAGACTTGGTCGGCAGACTTGCTTGGGCACTTTGCCTGCTGGTGCCCGGTGCATGGCAACACTGGGTGTTCTGATGCCTTTCTGTCATGGCGAGCATTGACTTTTTTGGCAAGTTGTGCTGCATTGGCTTTTCTGTAGGATCGGGCAGGGCAGACTGGACTTTGGTCCCTGTGGCATGGGTGCGCACTTACAACTTACACTTTACAATACTAAACTTATATATTTATGCAAGCAACCTTAAACTATCACTGGATTGCACAAGACTGCACGGAGCCTCCTGACATGGAGGATTGACAGTTTTGTTGGGAAAGTTCTCTCTCCCAATGAATAAGTCTTTTCTCCGACTGGCACCGGAGCACATGCTGGCAACACCAACGCTATGCTACGTAATGTGGCATGAGCTTGTGGTTGGGTATCAAAGAGACAGCTCAGTGTGTGTGAGTGAGTCTCTGGCCCTGATGAGAAGAGCCAGCGGAAGCTGTCTTATTCTCTCATTGCATTCCTTTCTTCCTCTGAGCCTCTACCCATGGAGAAAGTGTTTTCACTTATCAACACTGTAATCAGAGAGATGTGTGTGTGGGTGTGTGTGTTAGCACTCTTACCCTTCTGGTTAAGAGGGCTTTTGGCAGTCAGGCATGAGCCAGGATAGTTATACATGTGTCACATGCTGATCGCTCCTCCATCGTCTAGATGTTATTGTTTTGTTTAAAGCCAAATTCCGCCGCTTTCTCCTGTGTAGTCAGTCAGTCTTCCATGCTATTTGGTTGATATTACATGGTGAATGCTTTCAAGTTAAAAAGCAAGTTGGATCATATCTGCCAGCTTAGCCAGGTTAAGTGGGCTAATAGATAACTTTGATGTTCAACTTGACAATCCCAAACGTTTTGGTAAATTTACCAAAAAATTACCTTTTTTTAATCTGCTTTGATGCTCTTAGCATTTTTGCAGGGTCTAAATCAGAATGAAATGGTATTGTTGGCCTGGTTTTGGTTCACACTGCAAATGATTACATTAACAATGTAGGAATATAAGACAAAAAAAATGCTCGTAATACTCTTTCTTTGATTGGTCAGAAATATGATGACTCAAGATGTTAAATAAATCTTTGGCCTGTATGTAAATATCACAAAAAGCACCCAAGTGCGAAGAACATGGAGCTGGTGCTCAGTAAAAAAACAGGTATACCTCCAACATATTTTTGTTGATTAATCCAAATTTTTATTCAGGTCAAATAGCATACTTACTGCAACTAATTCACTGGCACCGAATCACTACCACTTTGAACAGATCTCAACGGTCTCATAACAGTTGTTTTGGTCACATTTAGTTCAATGAGCTCGATGCAGTTTGTTTGGGCAAGTGGCAACACATCAATCACACTTGGGTACAGAACAAAGAATTGGTCTAATAACATTTGAGTGAGGTGATTACAGTCCAGCTCCAAGCAAACACTAATCTGGTTTGATTGCAACGAGAAAGTCTTATGACTCAACCATCATCGCCCCAACCTCAGGACATGAACCCAATGTGCAATTTGGGTTGTGGATGACTTTTGGTTCTGTAGAAGTAAGATGTTAAACTGACCTATGGCATGCAAGCTAAGACACTGGAATGTAATGTAATAGAAATTATGTGTGCTTGATCTCTGAACCAATCAACGGATACTGCCTATTTAAAACAAAATAGTTTTTAATTTTATTTTTAATGCTCTATTCTATCTGTAGCACAGACTTCTCAAAAGGTAGAGCATTTTCAGGCACACATTCCTTTATAAGGAATAAAATGGGGCACAGTGGTGTGTTGGTTGGCAATGGGTCGTGGGTTAGATAACGGTCTTGGGTATATGTGGGTGGAATTTGCATGTTCTGCTCATGCTTGATGGGTTTCCTCTGCATACTTTGGTGGTTTTCTCCCACAGCCTAAGAGTAGGTTAACTGGCCTTCCTAAATTGCCCATATTGTGTGTGAATGAGTGTGTATTGTGTGTGGGTGTGCATGTGTTTATGTGCATGTATGCCCTGCAATGGACTGGCACCCTGTTCAGGGTGTACCCTACCTTGTACCAAAAGCTTCATGATTTTGCGACCCTGTACAGGATAAGTGGTATCCCACTGGCCAGATTCTCATTGTTGGGTCTTTGGGGAAGACCCATCATATATAATCCAATCCTGCATGTAGTACTTGTTTCAAGCTCGAAAAAGAGGAGCATTGTAACAGGAAAGGCATGTGGTGTAAAACCTGCACCAGAACTTGTGGATCATATGTCAATCCAATGTGGATAAAAAGAAAAAAAAATATTTATATATATATATATATATATAAAGGTTTTTATCCACACAGATAAGCCTCCTTCCACTGTTTCTATTCTCCTTGTCCTCCCCCCCCCTCACACTTTTGAGCATATTTCTGCGCATAAGTCAACACCTGGCCTGACTGAGCTCAATGCCATACTCAGTTAAATATTTGCCCGGATCACGCAGTAAATTAAAGCAAGGTGCAATTTCCTCTGGTCTGATTAGTGGTGATTTTGTGATGTCTGTTTAAGCAGTCTGCCTGAAGGCACAATGAGGTGGCACAGAAGTGCTGAAAGAAACAAGATGTGCGCACTGGGAATACTGATACAAAGCCTATAGGAAAATGGGCGAATGATACGCATCAGAGCAAATCAGCAGTCCTTTAGACAGACTGCACTCTGTCTTTGATAAAGATGTGTGGAAATAATTTGACTGCCTGCTTCAACAATGCTACAGTCATTATCGAAAAGATTGGCATTGAATAATGCAGACATGGTGTATATGTGTGTAATATGTGTGGCATATGATTTGGATTGGTCTGAGTCTGCGTAGCAGCTGTAAGACATTCCTGACTATTTTTGTGCTCTAAAAAGAATGAAGAAAATGTGAAAATGAAAATACGAGAGCTAAGCGGAACTCCACCTCAACCCCCCATGTCTTTCCTATCTCTCTCTCTCTCTCTCTCTCTCTCTCTCTCTCTCTCTGAGATAGTCGTGAGCTGCTGCTGAAAGACACAGTTTGTTGGAATGTGCTAAAAGGCTGCCCAGCTGTACTTATCCATAACTCAGCACTGCCTACTCAAACACAATCACTTTCAATTAGCATTTATTTTAGCCCACTTTCTTCTTACTGTCTGGTAACTTTCACTACACTCCTCTTACTCATCTATCACTCTACTAATAGCCAAGGCCTTGAAGTGATTATTCGATGATAGTTTGGTTCACACACTTTTTAATAGCACTTATATAAATCCCATGATCTGTGTAACTTCACCTTTTTTCTTTTGCCACATACCCAGAAGGCTGATGATTTATATGCTTACATTTAGTGATAAAAAACGATGAGCTCATGTGTGCACATTTTATATATTATTAGATATGAAGACAAATTATTTCTTATTTCAGCTTGGTTTCCCCCCTTATTGCTATAAAAACCTCTACTTTTCTGAGTAAGACGTCCACTGTATTTTAAAGCACGGGTATGTACATTTGTGCTCATTCAGTTACAAGAGAATTAGTGCAGTCAGGTGAGAATGCCTGGGTGTCAGAATGTCAGACGGGTCGAAAGCCTGATGTCAGGGTTGATGACAAGGCCTAGAGTGCAAAGGCCACTAAAGTTCTCCCACACCAACCTACAGTACTGTGAAAAGTTTTGTGTCATTTCTTCATATTTTGCTTTTAAAGAGCCAGACTTTCTTGTAATTTTTAAATATTATTCTTGAGGAATAGCTCTCCAGCTTCTGGAGGAGTCTTTTAAAGGAGACTTTAGAGTCTTTTAATAACAGTAAAGCAAAATAATGTACACTGATACTTTCAAAGCATTGTGTACTTCAAAATGCGTCGCAAGAGTTTGAGAATAACTCATATAAGAGTATGACGGTCAGGGGTTCACAAACTTTTTGGCCACTTATTTGGAATGTTGAGTTGACGTGCTTTGTATGGAAACAAAAACAGATATGAATAGGAGGTGCATTACTATTGTTCATTGAGATTGAGATCTCATGGGATACAACAAATAATTAAAGGCTTTTATTTTTTATGTGTGCTTAAGAAAGTTGTCTAATGTTGTTGTTGTTAATCTTTCGGCTGCTACCATCGAGTGGTGGGCACAGAGGATCATCCAATCCGCGCACAACTTGGCGCCGGTTTTATGCCGGATGCCCTTCCTGATGCAACCCTCATTTTATCCAGGCTTGGGACTGGCACTGCATCCAGGGGCTGGGGTTTGGGCATTGGCTGCTCTCTGATATGAAGCTTATAAATCTTTAGAAGGTTGCATAAATGCCTGTGGTGCTACCTACACAATTAACTGTTTGATTCTGAGCTTAAATGAATATTAAAACCAAAGACTTTCATTAAAATATCTCAGGCAAGTACAATAACAACAACAACAACAACAACAACAAAAAATATTTGCAAACTGTTAATATATAAATTATTAGACATTTCCAGTTCATATTAACATATACTTTTACTATATATGCACTCTATACCAATAATATATGGCATGACAATAAAGCTTTACTCCTATTCGGCTTCTCTTTATTTATTATTTGAGTTGTTATTTCTCTTCCGAATGACCCCCAGCCTATTGTGCTTTATTTATTTTAGCTTTTCTTAGTAGAGTAATAGTAGAGTGGTGTTCTTTTATACTATGAGGCACTTAAGATGGCAATTTTGTGAGTTTCATGTGGGCAGCACAGTAGTGGTTAGCACTGTGGCCTCGCACCTCCAGTGTTGAGGGTTTAATTCCTGCCTCAGGTCTGAGTTTGCATGTTCTCCCCGTGCATTGTGGGTTTCTTCCAGATGTTGTTTTTCCTCCCACAGTCCAAAAGCATGCAGATTAGGCTCATTGGCATCCCCAAATTGCCCATTGTGTGTGTGTGTGTGTGTGTGTGTGTGTGTGTGTGTGTGTGTGGTATGGAAAATGATTGAGTAAAAAGATAGTTGAAGTAGAGAAGACACTAAAATATATAAAGCTATATATCGATTTACAAAAGTAAAAAATGCACCATTTGTATTTATTTACTGTTTTTTTTATTTCACAAATTAATGTTAGAAATTTTAAGACATACTAATGAATCTCTGAGCTACAATTATAAAGAGTTACTAGGACTTACTTTTGAATAAGCCACATTGTATTAAATAGAGAACATTTATTTATTTGTTTGTTTGTTTATTTATTTATACATTTTTGTTTGTTTGTTCATTTTTTTTGTTCGATTAAGTTTTCCCTCCGTCTACTTCGGTTTAAAAAAGATTTTTATTTTTTTTATTGTTATTTAAATGGCGTCCTATTCTAATCTTTTACTGTGCATTTAACATACTAAGCATATTTTCAATTACAGTTAGTGTTTAAACTTTAAGAGGGAACTCCAAGTTAAACTGGGACTTTTATTTTGAAGAATAACAATGCACAGTTATAAGAATAAAAACTCCCTGTTTATTTCTCTATATTATACCCTGCTACACTAATGTACATACTGTATCTCAGAGTACGCTTGGATACCATCAGGGTAGAAAGTTTTTCGGACTGCCTGCTTCATGTCTGAAACTGTCACCTTGCATAAAATCGATAAACATTTTGTGATTGGAAGTTTAGCAGACAGGGCTGTATTGTTTTGATGTGCTACTTAGTAAATGTCGGTTTAAATATTCTGGCAGCACATACATGCAAAGTCATGCATCAAGTATAAAACAAACAGGGAGTTGTTTTATCAAGTAAGAACCCATTGTTGGTTAAAAAGCAGTTTTAGCCGAGGCATATTTTAGTATTTTCTTCCACTAGTAAATTATTTGATTATAAAATTTGGAAAATATGAATGATAAATTAACAGTTCTCTATTTAAATGTGTCACAATGTGTTGATTGGTTTTCAATAAGTGAAGCTTGGGCCGTCGATTGACTGCAATGTTTATATTAATGTGTTCATTTAAATGTTATCATTGGTATACTAATAGCTTTCCCAGAGATTCCACATAAGTAAACAAAAAAAAATATCATTTGATATCTTTTGAAATTGTTGATATGGAGGCTTTGTACACGTTCACAATTATTTTGCTTATTTGGAAGAAATCTAAAGAATCAGTAGTTTTTATTACTCAGACGGAAAGTTCTGACACTAAGCATCTGTAAAGAGTCGTTCACTCATCAGCCACTTGGTTTTTTTTCATTCTCTTGAAGTTAGTTATGTTGTCATGTTACCAAGTATTATTCATGGCATTATTCATGAGGACTCATAGACCCTATATTCACATCTAAGAGTTTTATGGCAGATACCCAACACCAACTACATCCAACTGCTGATCAAAGTCTACAGGCACTTTTCCTTCATGCAACTTAAAAGGGATTTAATGAGATGGCCAGCCTTGAATCAGTTCCTGCCAAATAGTAATCTCATCTCATTTACCTTTACTCAGCATTCTTACTTTGAATTTGAAAAAATTCTATCAACCTGATTTACCAGTGTGGCTCTGTTCGGCACAAAGAGGTACTTGTGCAAATTTTTTGGAAGAATCATTTCTACACAAGTAACTTTAAACAAATTACTAGACATAATCACTCATCTGATTGAAGAAAATGTTAGTGTCATGGATGTGACGTTGAACGATGACAGTTTAGGGCCCTAAATGAGACAGAAGAGTGGTTGTAAAACTTTCATTTAAATAGGAATGGGGGAAGGTTGAAGCCCTTTCGTTTTGGCTTTGGTAAAGTTTATTGTTATGTCTACTTTCGAAGGTATTACCTTACATGCTGGGTAGTGGGTAACGTCAGTTTTTTAGCTCTTTCCCACTGTCATATTCAATTCCTCAAGGTCTCTGGTGCTTAAATAATCTGTTATAATCTTACCTAGAGAAGAGTAGATGAGAACATTAAGTGGTACACTTTAAAATTGAGCAGTATTACCATTGTAACATGTAATCTGCTGCCTGAGAAGTGCAGTTTAATATGGCATTTGAGGAATGTCAACTTTCAACATGGCTACATTTCATATTTTATTTTACTATTAAGCAATTTAATGTAGAATTTCTTCATTTATTCGTTTATCAACTATTTTAAAATATATATAGTGTTACTCTCTTCACACTGTAGCATGGATTAAACCCCATCTCTTTATCTTTAAGTCAAACCAACAGACGTTAACTAATAGAACATTTTTATCCTTTTTTATTTAAAATATATTGAATCATATAAAATGTTTTCTTAAGCCATAATAAAACAAAACTGTCAACACTCTACATCATCAAAAAAACAAAAACACCCATGTTCACTTTCTTAGTGTAAAATATGGGCCAAATGGGCGGAGGTGGAAGTCATCATCAATCACAGCATGTCATAAATGCCTAAAAAGCTTTTTTTTTCTGCTATACATATCAAGTTGCTATTTGTCCTTATGATACAGTATATGTACATGTCAGTTTCTATTATAAAGCTTACACATTAAATCACGCCGTATTTTAAAAATCATTTTCCTTCAATGTTTTTTTTTCCTATATTAAAAAAAAAAAGGAATTCCTAGATGAAATGCACTCAGTCATGTTTGAATACTGAATACAGAAAGGCATGGACATACACACAATAGGGCTAAGGTTGTCCAATCACCTGCTCATTTGCCCTCTTGGAGCAACAGCCCCTCTAAAATGGTCTACTATTTATACATGATTTAATTTCATAGTTTAGTACTCCTTCTTTTTGTTTTTCTTTGATCCCTAGGCATCGGTCGGCAGATCAGGTCATCCTCTAAGCCAATTTGATGCTGTGGGTGCAGGTGGATTCCGAACATCATTCGTCTTGCACTCTTGTCAGTCTGCAGCCTTGCACTTGGCCTCATCAATAATCAGTTGTTGGCTCTGCAGATATTTTCAATTAGTATGATGCAAGTTTTATTTGGTCCTGCTCATTGAACCCTCCAGTGGTATGGCCGCTCTCTTGACATGGTGTTGTATGTTAGCCTATTAGTTTTTATTCTGCAGACATGGCCAAACCATCAGAGTCTGCTTGTCCGGATTCAGTCTTTGACTGCTGGTTAATGGTCACACCAGATTCAAATCGTCTCGTTTCGGTGATGGTCCAGTAAAGACACGCCTAGTATCTGGCGATCTTGTTCATTTTTGCTTTGAGCAGAGTTTATGTTTCAGAAGAATTGGCAGTATTTAGGTCCAGAAGAGGCGAACTTTGGTTTTGGTTGTAATATTGGTCTTTTTCCAGAAGTACCATTTGAGTGATGCAAACGCTACCAATGCTAGACTGATTCTGTTTTGATCTCTGTTGTTGGTGCCACAAATTTCTCCTGCACAGGCGAACCCAGATATTTGAATTTTTTAACCTGCTTGATTTGGACCTTGTTAAGAGATCTATCTTTGGTCATAACTTTGGTCTTATCTGCATTTGGTGATGATGGCTATGCTGGAATAGGATGCCAATAACTTGAGCTTTAGTTTCGGCAAGAATGGAGCTAACGTCAGCAAACATTAGGTCTGTAAGGAAGTCATTCTGGTCATACTGGATTCTGCGCTTGTGTTAGAATGCTTTCCTCATAATAACATTAATCACAATGGCATCAAGCAGTTTACATCCACTTTATATTCTTCAAAATATCTTTCTAATAAAAAGAGTTCTAGAATGCAACCAAAGTGCCATTTATATTATATTCCTATTGTCATAATCATGGCTTTATAATGTAGTATCTAGTTGGATGATAATTTGCACACACAATACTCTTTGAATATGTCTCTGTTGTGTACATCATATATGTATTTAATGATAATTAATTAATTTAATATTATATATATATTATATATATAATATATTTATTTAATAACATTTCAATTGATTTACATTTATTTTGTATTCATTGATTGGAACCAATGAAAATGTCTGTTGAGAGGAAATATGATTACACTTATTATTATTATTGTTATTATAATTATTATTATTATTATTATTATTATTACATAATCTATTTAATGAGTTTAACATAAGGGTAAAAATGATACATTTACTTGAGTGTAAATTCTATGCTTAATTGAAATATATTGATAAAAGAATCACATTTTTAATTGTAAATACTGATACACAGATTATTATAATATTTTATGGTCAAAATTTATTATCATCCAGAACAGACTAACTTGTTGAGCTGCATTTAAAATGTGTAATCTGAAGGAAGTGTGAACAAAATGTTTCTGGTATTTATTCATATAATTTCTATATAAATACCTGAACCTGCAGTCAGATTTTTGACTCCTGCATTGCCTGTGCAGTACTGATGAAATATGATTTTCCGAATAAATGACTCAGTGGGTTAACTTTCACAGTGATTCCACTTGAACTCTAGGGAAGGGTGGGACCTGCATACTATCCCATGCAGGAGCAGACATTGCCCTGAGTAATTTATTCATAGCTTTGTGGTGTTTCACTTTATTTTGCCATCTATTTTTTATGACAAAAAAGAAAATGACTCATAGTGCAGAGGGTGTGTGTTCATTAATACTGCATAGTGAGTGTGGCCTTCTCAGCTTATAGAGAAATCTCCTATTGTCATTTTGGCCATATGCATTAAAAATATTAGTCAAACCCTGAGGCATGTGTGCACATCCCAGAATTTTATATCATTCATATATATCTTATAACCATATATTGTTCTATTTATGAGGTTTTTTTTTTTTTTGGTATCGTTGAATTGTCATAAAGGAGACCAATTTCCGCATGTCATATTTAAAGAATATATTAAGGCATGGAGAAAAAAAGCTGCACAGGAAGAGATATTACTGTGTTATTAGGTGCTGTGGCTTTTCTTGGCAAACTCTAAAGGATGTGGTGGAGATTAAGGTCTAGTAAAGGAAAGGTACACACCTTATCTCTCTTAAATCCACACCATTTTCCTTTTTGAGGATGGCTGATGCTTCTACAGCTGGGTTCCATCAGAGTGGAAATTATGCTTTGTTCGTGTCTGGAGAGAGCCAGTGCATCTGTCCTCATTGCAGAGAGAAACCCAATACCCGTGGCTATGAGAAATCGGCCGGCCCATCTCCCGTGCCTGCAGTGACAGCAGGTAGAGACTTTGTGGCTCACTTTCTCGCACAATACTATGGTGATTTTAATTATTTTTTTATATAAAAAAAAAAAGAAAAAAAAAGAAATAAGAAAAATCACAATTTCACAATTTTTAAGACTTTAAACAGAAGGCAGAGGTCTGAGTGGGCTTTAGATTAATAGCTGACCTCAACACTCTCATTTACGAGTTTATTTTCCCCAAACTCTTTGACACAATGTCTCTTCTCCACCCAAACAATGGGTGGTTTGAGTGGGCATTGAACTAGAGAGATGAAGAATGGAGAAGGCAGGGCCTAGAGGAAGTGAGTAGCTCACTGGGCATATGGCTGTGTATGAGTCTGTTTTTTTGTGTCTATAGGTGTATATACGGTGGTGGGTATTATGTGTGGGTGAGCCTTGAATACATTGGCTGAGCAAGTGCTGAGTGGTTTCCTATTGACCTCGGAGGTTTTTAAATGAAACCAAGACGAGCCTTTGCTCTTTGCGGTAAAGAGGGTAGAGAACCTTGGAGCTAATCTCTGTTTTTTTTTTTTTTTTTTTTTTTTTTACCAAAGGTCATGCTTTCTTCTACATGCAGATGTTAATAAGAAAGAGCAAAAAAAAAAGTTGCTGTATGGTTAACTTCACAATGTAGGATAAATGCATCTGCCTTCCCTTTATTCCTTTAATACAGAGAGAAAAAGAGAGAGAAAGAGAGAGAGACAGAGAGAGAGAGAGAGAGAGAGAGAACAGAAGCATGTTCATTTCTAGCAGTACCCCATTGCTAATGCTGTATTTTATTACCTGTGTAATGTGTCTAAGTTCATAAAGCTTAATTTAGAGATTTGAGTTTTAATTTAGAGTTTGATGACAAGTTTCAGTTTTATAGGACATAAAAATGAAATAAGACATAGCAGTTATAATGGAGTAGTGAGGAGAGGAGAGAAGAGAAGAAGAAAGAAGAAATGATAATGTCTTTTAAAGCATCAAATGAAATTCTTTCATTCTTTTTTCTTTTTCTTTCTTTCTTTTTACATTATTATCTATCAATTGTCAAAAAGTTTATATGAATACACTGCCACACTATCAACTATCACGGACACGGCATATATCAGCTTTTAAGAGTTTTCTGTCCATAATGCACAAACGTAACAGACAATATGTATAATCCACAAAAAAAAAACAGGTAAAGAAAAAAGAGGAAAAAGGTGTACAAGAAGCCCATTCACGGCTTCACGGTACATTTTGTCATGTTTAACAGTAAGGTTTTAGCAGATTAAAGGGATCAGACCAGTTTACTCTACAAGAGTAATGAGCATTTCTCTCATCTCAGCCTTTCACACCGCTAACGCCTTTCCTCTCTGCTGAATGTGCAAAACCTCTCCAGCCTGTATTTCCATATCTAAGAGGGCTTTCAGGTGGAATTAGCTCTGGCTTGCCCTTAGCACTTTAAAGGATTTTATTTACTAAGACGACGAGTCAGTTAACAAGTGGTTTACACACACACACACACACACACACACAGAATTTAGAAAAGTGTTTCTGGATGAACACGTACAATCTTGAATTCCTTTAAAAGTAAAAACCGTATCTAAGATGTATTAGAGTTATGCCTAGGAGCCTGATCTTATGGCAGTAAGTCTATTTGGGGTGAGCTGGTAAAGTATCGCTAGTGAAGCCATGCAATATCACATTACATTTGTCTTATTTATCTGGTTATGGAATTTTATTCCATTAAACATAAAAAACATCATAAATGTAGTCTTGTTTTTCTTTTTTTATGTACCAAGGACAGGATTTTAAGGATACTGTTTTTTTTTTGTGGTTGGAGCTGACATAAGCCAATGGCTAATTCTGATTGCTACTCCAGGTAGCTGGGTAATTTTGCACCAAATATAGTTCTGTCCAATGAAGATTGGCTAAAATATTCAATTTCATTTAAGTAACATGGTAGTAACATAAACAGAAAATCTATGACTAATTTAATAGTCTTTTGTCTGTTTAGTTTATAAATGTTTGATCAAATTTATGCAGTTTGGGTAATTATATTACTGGCTTTTTACCATTACAAAATAATGCTATAAACTATAAACTATCAATTCTTTCATTGTCCATTTCACTTTTAGCTCTTCAATATTCTATGTATCCTAGTAGGCAAAGCAGTTCAACTTCAGGAGATGCATACAGAGAAAGCCTAGAGCTCAGTCATCTGATCACAGCACAGCAGAATTTCTGGGAACAGACTTGGATGGGCTGTGTGACGCCTTGCTGCCTTGGAGACAGTTCACTGCTTTAATGTTCCTAATGTAACGTTAGAGGTCTGGGGTCATGGAGAAAGATGGCTATGTAGACTCATTTAGTCAGTCAGCACCGTGTTTATGCCTCATGAGACTACAAGCTGTTATTATGTGTAATTGCTGGTGAACAATAACTTATTTGTGGTTTTATTTGGTCAATGGAGGGATGCAGACGGCGGCTTGTGGGCAGAAGATGTTCTTCATATTAAAGTCTAATAGGAAATCTCAAGCCAACAAACCAATGAATTAATCAATGAATAAGAAAAAAAGATAGGAAAGTTGAAAAATTTACAGAATCACTTTATCTCACCAATGCATTTTCTTATAATTAACCTGACTAAGGCAGTTTAAGTAACTGCTCTTTGTATGTCTCATGATCAGGGAGCACACACACAGTACACTAAAGTCTGAATGTAACTTTTTATTTTTTTTTAATATTGATATACTTATGGCACCCCTGTGTATATTGTGAGCTGTGCAACTGGTGCTATTCTAACCATGTGCATTACCATGTCTGCAAACTTATCATAAACAGCAAGTTAAAAGAAAGATCGAACGTGAAATTCTGTGGGAAACTGGAAAAATTTGCACAAAGAGGTTTGACATGATTTGGCAAGTTTACGGAGATGCTGCAATAACTTGGTCAAGGTGTTCTAAGTGGCCCATGCACTTCAAGAGCAGAAGAACATCACTGGAAGATGACGAGAGGTCATGAAAACCTTCAACAAGCTCAACATCCAGAAAATGTCAAAACCATTTGGCAACTTGTGCATGATGATCATCAGAGAAGTTCCACTTCCACCCTACTTGCCAGATAATAATGAAGTCTTAATAAGTTAGTAATGAGTAATATAGTACTTTTTTGTAGACAGAGCTAATCCCGAAACATTTTTTTCTCACTATGTGCGTGATTTCTGTTGAATCCTTTATGCCATGTTATAAGACTCATTTTACTTTATCTGTAAACACTCCTAAAAGCAGATCTATATTTGGACTATGGCTAGTCTATTTTTGCTTGTTTCTCCCTTCATTGTTCCACACATCAGTGGCTCCATGTTTCACCATGAGAGTGATGCTGATGAAAAAACAAAAGTCAAACATCTCCATCCACAGCTCTTTATTAACTTTAAATAGTCGCTTTTATTCAATAACAAACCCACACTTTCAGAAGTCCAGATCTTTTGTGAAAATATTATTATTATTATTATTATTAATAATAATAATAATAATAATAATAATAATAATAATACTAACTGAGCTAAATTCTGTCTTTCAGTGCTTTTCCATGACACACGATGTATATATTCACACATGCTAAGCTGTTGGCTCTCAAGGGGACTGCTGTTTGGTAGTAACTGTGTGATGTTTGCAGTTTTCTGTCTTGCTCTTTACTCTTCTAGAGCTCACTGCTGAAGGATCGATGCTGTCAATAGCACACACTTTTAGAAGTGTTCATGTGTCACACCATATTAAAACCCAATTACTCAAGTATTCCTGCAGCGCTCAGGCACTGCCAAATGGAAATATGAGGAGGAAACTGCTGACCTGGAGGTCAGGATCAGTGTGCAATAGTTCACTCCACTGGGGCGGCAGGGCAGTTATAGGAAAAGAAAAAACAGCAAATTGTGTTATGAGTGCACGGCTTAGGCAATAAGTATGACTTATTGTCTTGTGCTGTTTGTCTATACGTGGTAAATCTGCTGATAACGTGTCAGGAGATGTGTTAACCAGTAGCAGCTGTAAGACACTCAGTGACACAGTGAACATAGAGCTTTTCTATTTCCTATCTCTTACTTTTTAAACATGTTTAATTATATCCACTGTTAATGGTTTTGAACATGAACATTTTTAAGAGATAAGACACACCTCTCTTACTCTCACTCCTTCTTGCTGTCTTCACCTCTTGCGCGCGGCAGGCTAAAAATAAGCGTCTGGGGTGAGGGTTGCGCTGAGCCGAGCAGAAGGATCTATGTCTGGTTTAGACCAGAAGCAGTGCATGGAGACAGGACACAAGTAAGCAGACTAACGGAGCAAATGATCACGGTTTTATTTATAGAGCAAGAACAATACACTTCAGTAATGATTTGAAAGGGTTGTAAATGTTGAAAAGTTGTACACACTGTTGGAGGTTTTAACTTTGCAACAATTTTTAACACTTTAGTGACCGCTAGGAGCTGGTGGCATGGTGGTGTGTGTCATGTTTTTATTAGGCACATTTACCTTTGTCTACCACAGCACTCTTTTTTTAAATATATCTTGATGATGCTTGATGAATTGCAATGACTAAACAGCTACAAGCCATGAAGAATAAATGCTGATATGTGCTTCCTTTAAATGCACAATATACTCATGCTAAGTAGCAAAACAGACAATCGCTACTGTATGTTACATAACATAAGGATATTGTGTAAATTGTGTTACTCTCTCTCCTGCTATAGACAGCATGTCCAATTTTGCACCCTTGGCTTCCAGCCACAATGTCCTGATGGAAGTCTTTTCTGTCATGCCACTTCGGTTGGAATGAATTGAATTTAAGCTTTTGCCCGAAAATGTTATTCTATAATAATATTATTTAATTTTATCGAAATGTCCCCCAAGTTTCATATATTTATATAGACCTCTCCTTCCAAAATAAATAATATGGCCTAAAATGATCAAGGATGTAGCATAGGTATATCTGATAACAACCCAACGATCATGAGCGACACATTGCTTTTATACATCAGTTCTACAGTACTACCAGCAAAATTTTTTTGGAGACACCAGACTGCGTTTTTATGTTTGAGTAATATGATTTAGTCCTAATCTATAGTAAATAAATTTAGTTTTAGATCTCTCTCCAAAACATTGTTTTTATGGGTTTAGACACGTTCTTCACTGCTTACCGAAGTTGATTGAGAATCTGTTTGGTTATTCATTTGTAGACTCGAGTGAAGGCAGCGTTTTATGTTAAGTCATAAATTCTGCTTAATGATGACTAGATAATTGTCAAGTGTAACAGTTTAAAATTGTCCAGCTAGCTCGCACTGAATCAATGGAATTTACAATTCAGTACAGTAGTTTATTCAACATGCAGTGAGTCTGAACGGGGGTTGTGGGAGGACATCATTCATCCACTCATGGAATGCCCCTGCCTTGTCCAGTCAGAAATTAATTAATTGTTTGACTGGATCCCACTGTTGTATTTATTAATCAAGAAAACAAACAAACAAACAAATAGATAAAACATATTTTAGCTAGCCGCACATTATTATTATTATTATTATTATTATTATTATTATTATTATTTGATTTTAAATAAATATATAAAAAAATAATTAATATTTTTTTTGTGTTTAGCTTCGGCAAATTGCTGTGGAGTACATGAATATAAAATACTCCAGGAAATCATCCTATTGCAACTTTAACACACACACACACACGCACACACACACACACACACACACACACACACACACACACACACACACACACACACACACACACTATTATTATAATTATTAAGAAGAAGAAAATGGAGAAAACATTATTATTATTATTATTATTATTATTATTATTATTAAGAAGAAGAAGAAGAAAAAATATTATTTATAATAATAATAATAATAATAATAATAATAATAATAATAATAATTATTATTATTATTATTATTATTATTATCATTTTATTTGTATGTGTTTATTGCTGTGGTGTAGGTGAATATAAAACACTCCAGCAACCACCTAGGGAAAAATAATAAATGCATCACACTGTCCTTAATTATTTTACAGTTTTTAACACATTATTAATAATTATTTAACACATTATTTAAAACTAAGCTTAATGCGCTCTGTAGAATGTTTTAAGAATATTATTATTTCATCCTGTTACTTAACAAAACTTATTTTTGTCCTTTTAAGTACAGTACATACAATACACAGAGGAGGAGAGTAAGA
Source organism: Clarias gariepinus (assembly GCF_024256425.1). Taxonomy (NCBI): domain Eukaryota; kingdom Metazoa; phylum Chordata; class Actinopteri; order Siluriformes; family Clariidae; genus Clarias; species Clarias gariepinus. Next base: position 13,124,696 of record NC_071106.1, on the reverse strand, counting down.
CTGCATGTGTAATATATTCAGAAACATGGGAGTTACAACTAAGTATTTCAGTAAATAACACTAAGAAAAAGTGATGTGACAGAATGTGTGTGTTTGTGTGTGTGTGTGTGCGTGTGCTCAGATGGGTGGAGGATCTGTTGTGTCAGGCGGTAAAAAGAGAAATCTACCTACAGGATCCTCTCCTTCCAGCCCGTCCCCCTTCCCCCTGCTCTATCCCTCCCTCTCTTGCTCACTTGGCCAGGCTTTCTCACTTGGCTTCACTCTCTCTTCGGCTACGTGCACTGTGGACTTGTGTGTGTGTGTGTGTGAGTGTGAGTGTGTGTTTGTGCGCACTGAGCCTTACAGGGTCCGGTGTTTGTATGAATGCATGTGAGGGAGCTAGTAGAAGTGTTAAGAGCTTTAGTAAGCTTAAGTTCACTTTTGTCTCAGCGTGCTTTCAGCTGAGGTGCTACTTTTACACGGATCAGGACAAAAAAAGAGGGAAAAGAAATCAAGGCAAGGGGAACAAGTAGAGAAACAGTCTGAGAGCTTAGAAAAGAGCGGACACATACAGATACGCATACACACATCATACAAGTGAAGTGTCTTGAGATCCTTTCCTGGTGGTCAGGTTCCTTCTGCCTGGGCTGACCAGTTCACCAAGAGGGATGTGATCGTTGTACGGCTTACACGCTGACTCTACACACATCCATACACCTGCTCCATCCTCAGGTGCTGCTCTGAAGATCTGGACCTCACTTAGTAGCTGTGTATCTTTGGGTTCATCATGGACTACGTCTGGGGGATGGCAGTGCTGCTGTGCGGGCTCTGGACACCGCAGAGAGGAGCCGATGCTCAGCGAGCCAAAAGCAACGTGCCCCGACTCAAACTCTCCTACAAAGGTGAGAGCTCTTAACGTCCACTACTGCTGCTGCATGTTCTGCTGGTTTCATACGTCAAGCTCAGGTGCAAAACTGACTTTAACTAAGGTACATTTTGAAATTCACCTTCTAGGTCTATATCTATGGCTGTGCAATTAAAGTACAGAAGTTTAAAGATTCTTCTTTCACACATGTAAAATTATTATAATTGTGCTAATTTACTTAGTATAAAAATTATAATTGTACTGTTAATTGTATACAGACGCTTAAAATGCTATGTCTAGTATATACAGTATATAATTATTATGTAATGTATAATAAACTTTGAAATATGATATTTTACAGTATGTGGTATATTATATTAGTCCAGCTTGATTTGTTCTGAAACGTCATCTTTTGCAGCTCAAGCTTTCGTGATTTTCTTCCAAAGCGGATACGATCACTTGGTTGTTTTTTGTTCTTCTGCTTCTTGAAGTAATAATCTATTGCTAAAGTTTCACATTTTCTCCAAAATATATTTATGTTAGTCCAAAGTCAGACAAGGCTCTTTCACTGTGTGTTAAATTTCTCTGCACATCTTTTTTCAATACAGCAAAAACACATGAACAGTTATTCAAGATTTACGACTGTGCTCTTTTATCGTGCGCTGCTTTAATAAGCGTACTCAGGTACACGTGTGCTCAGTGTGTGTGAAACATGAATAGAACTGCAGTCAGACTGAAATGCTTATAAACTGCACTTTGGCTTGTTTTTGCATATATAATTCAGCTCTTATTATTTTCCCGTGAGCTCCAAACACAATGCACTGATCTTCCTCACCTTTATCGCATGCACCATGGATAACTGATAGCTGACAGTTTTTTTTTTTTCATTGCACCTCATTTATAACACAGAATACACCAATTACAACCCAGAATGTCTGCTCTTTTGTGCCCCCATGATAAGACTGCTGGTGTTGGGCACGTGTGACAAGCTCATAACTCTAGCACGGATGACTAATTAAGACATTTTGTTTTCATTTCCGTTGTTCAATTTAGTGACGTCAAACTTCTCCCTTCGTTCTCACACATCACTTTCTATGTTACGGTTGAGCAAAATAAACTGACTGAAAAAAAAAGGTAGATAACGAGAGATAGGATGGCAAGATGACAATAAAGGCAGGAAGAAAAGAAGAAAAGTGACATTATTTTTGTCAGTTTCCTGACAGCTCCTCATTAGCTAGGTAGTGGAAAATTACTTCTTTATGCACTCTGTAAAGCTGCGCGCCTGACAGACGCTGTTGAAACGGTAATGTCTAAGAGGCAACGAATACTGACACCTACAGGCACCTTTCTGTACTCAGCATAGAAATAAACCTGTGTGTGTTTGGGTGTGTGTGCGTGTGCATGTGTGTGTACATATGTGTGTGTCAGACATGTGCACATGTTCAATATGATCCACATGAATCAAACTTGTTATTAAAAAAGTGTCAGATTTTATTTTGAGTACACACGCACACACACAAATACTGAAATATACCACCGTATGATATTTCCTCATGTAAATTCTGGGCATCTATAACATAGGGGGGAATTTTTTTTTCTTTGGATTCCTGTCTGTTCGATTATTCCTCAGTACATCATACATTGTCTGTTCTAAGACTTAAAGAATAGATTTTTTTGTTTTTAGGATTCTACCCAAAACCTTTTCCCAAAGCAAAAACTTGTGTTAGTGTTCGATATAGTCTAGACTGAGTGAAGAACCCTTAATGAAAAGCCTTAAGCATTCTGTGGGTTTTCTCCAGGGGAAACTTGTCATAAATTCCAAGTAACATCTCCATTAAAATTCTGTGTTTTTTGGGATGGAAAACATGAAAAAACTTTAAACATTTTTTTTTTTTACAGTATGTTGTAAGGATCTAAGTAAAACCCTTTTTGTGCAGTTCTACAAAGAACAAACAGAGATAATAGCCTTTGATGATGTAACAGTTACAAAAAAATCTGTCATCATTAGACATTCTGAGATTACTGTACTATATTTGGAGAACCCCGTTAAAAATCTAGCTCTACATTAACACTGAGGTACAGAAACATTGCACTGTTACATGTTTTTCCTTAAATTATTTGTGAAAAACAAACATGTTCCCAAAAAGGTCGTTCCCCAAATCAACTTAAAACCTGCTCCTAGCGCTTAAAACTCATTTTATCTATTATTGCTTTTTGCAATATTATTATTTTTAACATACAGGGCTTAGAATTGTGCTGTACAGAGTAGGCACAATATGGTGAACTGAAATTTAGTTAATTTAAACCAACTATACAAAAAACATCTTTATTGTTGTTGTCGGTTGTTTCTATGTCCCAAAAATAGTCTGCTCATTTATAGAAGTAATAATAATGATAACTAATTATAATATATACTGATAGTAATAATGATATGTTTTGCTTTACATGACATATCCCAAAACCAGAAAAAAAAGTTTAAAGTCTGAAGCCCCTTCATTAACACACATACTGTATGCAAGGCATACTATAAGCAAAAAATAAAATAAAAAAATAATAATATAATATTAATAATTCGTTAATTAGTTAATAGTCATTTATCTATGCTGTGTTGCTGGCATTAAGATAATAATAATAATAATAATAATAATAATAATAATAATAATAATAATAATTATTATTATTATTATTATTATTATTATTATTATTATTATTATAAGTAATATTTCTACAATGCCATTACACAAAGGTACATGCCATGTTTGGTTTAGTTCATTGATATCGTCAAACCACTTTGGAATTTCTCTATTCAATGAGAATAAAAATGCATGCAGGGAGGAACATTACTGAGGAGAGAAATAGACCACTAAATTGTGGAATTCATCACATAGGGACCCTTGGTTGACCCTTTTTTAAAAACTTTTTTCCTTATTGCACTGACTGTATCGCTAAATTATTAGAATGTATCATTTACAAACCATTAGAATAAATGATTCCCTTTCTGCTCGACCATTTTGAATGTTTCACACAAAACTTATTGCCCCTTTGTCTTCACCATAATGGCATTCAGACAGTAATGGCGCATATCGTCGTTAATTTGTTACTCGGCACAAAGTGCTGACTTGGCATATTATAATTCTTATCCTAACACTAAGGAAGTATCAACCTGGCTGAGCAGCAGAAGTGTTTAGCATATTTTGCAAAAATAAAAAATGAATAAATTCCCCACAACCCCGAGCTAAGTTAAAAACCAGGGACAGGGTTTAGGGGTGTGGGGGTTGGGGGGGGACATGTCCCCAGTGGAAACTATGCCCATGCCTGTGAACACTTGTTCATGCAGTCTATAGCTGAGACAGGTTTTACACTATTTTTACAATATGTACAGTAGTGCTGCTCAGGAATGTGCTACACATTTCCACTATCAGTTTCAGGGATTATGTAGGGGGTTGCATAATCAGAGGGCTATTTTGTGTGATATCACTGAAACTTGACAACTGTTCACAGTCCACTGTAACTACACCGACCGAATACATTATGATTAACTACAACTACACCTATGATTTTTCTTTTTTGGAATAAGTCACATGTTCATTATCTACAGTACCATTTCCAAATGATCATAGGAAGAGGAGAATGGGATAGGCTCCAGGCTCAATCATGCATACACGCTGCTCCCCAGACTTTATTTCCATCATCACAGAGGGAAAGCTGCCCTTGGCGTTATGGGTGATGGTGAATGTTGGAACACTGGTACCACCCATGAGGAAGTCCTGACCGGACCAGTAGGCCTGGATGATAAAAGAGTGAGAGTGTGTGTGTGGGTGTGTGTGTGGGTGGGCAGTTTTACACCCCCTTTGAGCCCAGGGCAGAATAACATTAACACCCTTATATAAACATCAACCAATGTTGCCTGACAGTATCAACACAGAAACATGTGTGTGTGTGTGTGTGTGTGTGTGTGTCTCATGAATAGATGAGAGTGCTATAATTTTGTGATGAAATAGTAAAGATTATTTTAACTTTACACTTTCAGCCTCTTCATCCTTCAAAATAATAATAAAAAAAAATATTCTTCTATTACAGCCAGAGAATTTGAACTCCGTACACTTTATTGGTATTACTGTAGATGTGACACTGATACTGTACCTGAACCAGTTCACACAGAGATTCCTACAGAGGTAGACTGGGTAAATTAGATAAAATACACATGGATTGACAGGAGGTGGCTGTGAGGGGAACAACCTGTAAAACTTTGCACCCACCTTTGGATTCTTGTTATTGTACAATATCAATATTAGAAGATTCGAATTACGTCCATTTACTTGATAACCGCTGTCCATACTTGACCAATGATTTTTGCACTTTTATACACGAATCAATCATAATATTAAAATCACCTGACCATTTTTTTGTTCTTTTGTTTGGTTCTCTTTGTACTACCAAACCAGCCCTGACCCATCAAGGCATGGACTTCACATGAGCCCTAAAAGTGTGCTGTGGTATCTGGCAGCCAAATGCTAGCAGCATATCCCTTAAGTCCTGTACGTTGCCAGGTGGAGTCTCCAACAAACACCACCAAACCTGTTTATCCAGCACATCCCACAGATTCTTGATCAGATTGAAATCTTGAAATGTTTAAATCTAGATCAATGCATTTAAAGCCTGACCTCAAAGCCTGCAACCTTCAAAAGACACCACTGGCATACGGGAACGCCATTGCCATGAAGGGGTGTACTTTTTCCGCAACAATGTTTAGGTAGATGGGTCTGTATCAGCTCACCTTCCTCTCATAGTGCGTCCCTTCCCCAAATAACAGACACACATGCACTCGGCCACTCAAATGATGTAAAAGAAATCGTGATTCATCGATGGATGGATCGTCTTTCATCGCTGATCCAGTTCTGATGCCAGCATTAAATTGTCTGCTCTTCTGTGCGATCACACCAGATAGTATAGCTTTTAATGCTCAAATCTAACAATAAGCAATGGGGAGTCATGACTTTGTTGCAGTTCCCTTTCCTTTTACTACTTTTTCTAGGTGGTACCCACTACATCATTGATACACCACACAAGACTGTGACCCAGTCATTTAGCCATCACAATTTAACTCTTGCTAAAGTCATGCAGATTTTAATGCTTACCCATTTTTTCTTTTGTCCAACACCATAGCTTCGAGAATGTACTGTTCACTTGATGCCTAATAAATCCAACTCCTTGACCGAGTCCACTGTATTGAGATAATCAATGCTATCTAGGTCTCTTTTCAGTGGTTTTAATTTAATGACTGATCTGTTAAACTAAAAATAATTCTGCTCTATTTAATCCACTCATGCAATAAATTAAGAAATTAGATATTTTTAATGCAGTTCTTAGTTTACTAATGTAGCACACTCTTGAATCCTTACATGGCCTGATGGTGTGGATAGATTTTCCATGACATCTAGACTCGGACATTAATGTGAGCTGGGTTTAGATTCATGCTTTTTTATTTTAGAGCTGTTTATTTGTCTCTTATTTGATAGAAATTTCAGGGTCAGTGCTTGGCGACATTTAGATGTAAAGTTGTATAGGTCAGCACTGGTAACACAGGAAAGAGCTCAAGATTGTGGGTTTCACTTTTCTTGATCTCTCTCTAACATAACAAGTTTATAGCATTTATAATTTGGAATTTATCTGTTCTAAACCTAATTTGTGTCACAGATGTTCCATGACATTACTATATGTATTATGTTGCGATTTGATTATTACAAAATGTGTAATCCCTGGCAAGTTGTTGTGGACTTTGTAATGGATTTTGGTAAATCCCTTACTTCATACTGATGTTGATGTCATAAATATTTTCCTGTGTGCATCATTATGCACACCATGCAGCATGCATAGTTATGATTTTTTTTCTTATATTGTGTATGATAAAAGAAAGATAAAGTTAACTACTTTTGCAAAAGTTGCATTATAACATTATTATAAACTACATCTTGTACATTATACAAAATTAAGCTGATTAATCTTAACTCTTAATGTCACTTTTTATGTCATTCTGAATGAATGGAATTCGTTAGCTATGTGATATACCATATTATATATGATATAATATTATACAGGATATAGCCTGGCTACATGCTGTTGCAAGGTGTTGAAAAGGGCTAGCTATCCATGGAAAGTTGAGGAAACACAGGTGCATGTACTCAACTGTCTTAATAGGGCGATAGCAAAGAGACAACAATAATGATAGTTTTCCGTATACACACACACACAGGGAGGGAGGGCAGGATGTATGTAGGGTAGAGGAGTTTATTTTTATCACTCTCAGATGGGACTATTCCTCTGACTCCATCTGTCCTCTCTCCGCTTTGATGTTTTTCATAACAATAGCTCTGTGTTGTGTGTGTGTGTGTGTGTGTGTGTGAGTGAGAGAGAGAGAGAGAGAGAGAGAGACTGTACTTTTCATACTAACCCTATATGTTTCTGTGTGATGCTGTATTTCAGTATTAGGTGTTGTGGGGAGTTTGCTGAACCAGGAGGTTGCAGAAGGACAGTGTTTAGGTTACAGCTTAAAGACTGACTAGAAAAAAAAAAACAAATAATAAAAAAAAAATGTATCAATGTACTAAAAATTAATAAAATCATGCCTTTTCTTGTACTGTACGATTCATCATAAAAAGCGATCATAAAAGCTAAAAAAACCACAAAATTCTCTTTTAATCTAACGCCACATTCATGTAAGCTACCTATAAAAGATCTGATATGGTAAGGTTTTGTATAGAAATTTCCAAAGTTGGTCTCCTGTTCCATTTATTGTGCTGAGAAAAAAAATCTGAACCCGGTTTACTAAAATTTCATAAAGTCATAGTTGCAAAAAACTAATATTTTATGGGCTTTTATTCCAGCTTTAGTAAGAGGTACTAAATCTGTATAAATGTTTAATATTTGTTTAGTTATGTGTGTGTGTGTGTGTGTGTGTGTGTGTGTGTGTGTGTGTGTGTGTGTGTGTGTGTGTGTGTGTTTGTGTGTGTCTGTGTAAAACAAGGACTATCTGACCATTTTGATTCATACATATTCAAATTCCATACAAACTTAAATAATTCTTTTGATTGTGTAAAGCTGCTTTGGTACAATGCCAATTGTTAAAAGCGCTATACAAACAAAATTGAATTGAATTGAATTGAATTGAATTAAAACGAGTGCTAACATTTTCTGCTTTTTGTCCTTTAATCATTTTTGTATAAACCACGGCACAATAATGTTCTTAAAAATTTCCGAGCACAATTTTTTTTCGTTTTGATCAGTGAGGACACATTCATATCACAGTAGATACAGTAGGTAGTCAAATGGAATAATGTTTTTACCGCCATGGCCCACGGTGGCAGCATTTGGGTTTGTGCGTTTGCTGGCTGTTACCGCTGAGTGGCGCTATGTAACTAAAACCGAAGCCGCAGGACTTAGTTCATTTTCCTAAGAATGAATGACCCGCAGCTTCTTTAGAGCTTCACGTGATAAAATCAAGTAAAACATTGTAGTTAAATGAGTTCTTAATTAAAGTACTAAAAATTACAGTACAAATGTAGAATTGAAATAAAATTTAATCTTATTATGATCGAATTTAAGCAAAGTAAACGTTATTACAGTGAGCCTTTAGATTTTATCATGTGTAATTAAAAAAGCTACTCATGTAGGGTTTTGTGTCATCTTATATTTCATGTTCTTTAAATTTGTAGTAGATTTATTAACTGAAATAAAGGAAACTAAATGACCATAAATTTAAAACATTGTCTGGACGTTCTACTGTGTCAGTACATGCGTACTGTATGTAAGATAATCAAACCTGAAAAGTAATATATTACTGAAAGTATACCTGAAAGTATATATTTATTCACTCGCCTATCTTCACATGCATATGAACTTCAGTAACATCAAGTTCATAATTCATAAGGTTTAATATGAAGTTGTCCCACCCTTTGCAGCTATAACAGCTTTAACTTTTCTGGTAAGGCTTTCCACAAGGTTTAGGAGTGTGTTTACAGTATGGCAATGTTTGACCAATCCTCCAGAAGTTTGCATATTCTCCCAATAATCGCTGGGTTTCCTTCAGGTACTCGTTTCCTCCCGCAGTCCAAAAACATGCAGTGTAGGCTAATTGCCATTCCTAAATGCCTGTAGTGTGTGTGTGTGTATGTGTGTGTGTGTGTGTGCCCTGCAATGTCCCTGCAATGACCCTGCAATATCCGGGGTGTCCCTAAGTCCCGATATGCATATCAATCTGAGCAAACGAAAGAAAGAAATCTCTCGCTTTTTTCCTAAAAAAGAAGACTACATGCTGAAGGAAATGATTACACAGAAATTATATTTATTATATCCTATATTTATAGAAATTCAATCAACTTAATCAGTTTAGGTTAGGTAAGTTGTTGCAGTTAGACAATTTAATTTCACATATCCAGAAAAAAATTTTATGGTAGAAAATAGAAAAAATGATCATGTAACACGTTTATTTTTTTTTATCAAATTAATTAGGAGAATTAACAATATGTTGGTTTTACAATATGGAGTTTGTTAAGAATGCATGGAAAATGCATTAGTGTGACTGATATTTAAGAATTATATTATATAACATTATCAATTATATTATAATTACTGTATATAAAATAAGTGAATTATTATTAATGGAACAATAATTCCAGTGTTTGTGTGTGTGTTTTTTATGTCTATTATCAATGTCACCAGTATTAGTCATTATAAAAGCATCTGTTACTCAAACTATTGTTGGGTAATCATCAGACAGATAAATACTGTACATGGACAGGAAGTGGGTTTTATTGCTTTAATAGACTGGAAACTTTCCTGCATCAGCCTCACCCTAATGTGTCATGATAACAGATGAGCTTCACTATAGACTTACTGTACTGAACTAAATCAAAAGACACACACAAAGGAATCAGGCACACTGATGATATCCTAATGGTATGCTGTAACCTGTATGTTTTCACTTGAAGATACACTGCTGGGTTTCAGCAAAATACACCAGCAAATAAAATACGGCACACAAATACTCACTGAGATTTGTCATTAAATGTTGCTGTAAAGGTACACTGGAAGGGTTTATAATGGGGACAACACACACACACACACACACACACACACACACACACACACACACACACACACACACACACTTATTCAGGCATAAAAGGCATATCATGTGTGTGAATACACTCATTATCAGACATGATAAAACTTCAAGTAGAGCTTTTTACACTGAGCTATAAGGGCATTATGTAAGCAGCACTTCAACATACAAAGAGACTCTTGTATCACATATCGCTTTTGATCGAGACATCACACACACACACACACACACACACACACACACACACACACACACACACACGCACACACATGTCCTCTCTCCTATTTTCAGTGTCCTTACATAGGAAGAGCCATTAAACTAATAGGATACAAGCGCATGGTTTTGAGTGTACAGTACTACACACACACACACACACACACACACACACACACACACACACACACACACATTCACACTTCATCGCATACTCATAGTTTAGGAATGTATGTGTGTGTGTGTGTGTGTGTGTGTGTGTGTGTGTGTGTGTGTGTGTCAGTGCATAGTTAAGGCATGTTCAAATAAATTCATTTTATATAGAGTCAGTTTGAGAGTCTTTAAATTCTTGTCCTGAAACACTTTTAGTGAGTGAATGGTTTTAGTGGTCATGCAGAAGGGACGGATTCCTGACAATGTTTCCCAGCGTGTGGGTCAGAACTCTACTAAAGGAATTTAGTGGGCTTGTGCGGATAGTAAATTTTACTACATGGCTGCTGTACCTGTGCTGTAAATTGCACTTGCAGTGAAAACACTTTAGACTACAAGGGGTGTTCAAGTCAAACTGGGATTTTTGATTGTGCAGAATAACTGGACACAGTTATGAGAGAAAAACTCACTTTATTTACCTATATAATCCTTTGCTACACTCATGCACTTATCCCAGGGTTTCACTAGTGCCTGGATACCATTAAGGTAGAACGTGTTCTCAGTAAACCTGACGCATGGTCAGCCTGCCTCCTTTATGTCTAAAACTCTGGCCTTCCTTTAATGGAATGGGATGGGTGGGAATCACACCCTGGATCCTGGAGGTGCAATGTGACAGAGCTAATTACTAAATGAAATAACTTTGAGGTATGCGAGTAAAACAAGATTTAAGATCCCATATCTAGTGTGATGCTCAGGATAAACAGCAGGACAGGCAGGTAGAAACCACAGTAGTTTAATCCATAAGTTTGAGAAAAGGTTCTAGTTCTTTACCACAGATATATTTAATCAAATAATGTGTTTTTAAATGTTTAATACATCATGTGTTCATGTTTCCTTAGCTACAGTATATATGTAGAGCGGAAATGATTTGATGTAGCGTTAGCCCTGTGTTGCGACTAGCCAGCTGCCTGTATGTAGTAATACCCGCAGCTGATGTGTGAGAGAGATGGAGCTGTGGTATGTTAAGAGCGGGCTTGTAGTCACAGCCCAATTCAGCTTTTCGCACATACGAGCGGACCCACAGGCTGTAATAACAGGTTAAGGTGTCTAACACGTGTCACTCAATGCTAATGTTGCTCTGGGACACAGTTTTAAAGTGTTTTAGGGTGGCTGCAGGGAAAAGTCTCATTTCCAGTCTGTAATTAGGGCTTTCTTTCGCCACTTTTCCTGCTCTGGCTCCTACAGCCGGGGCATTCTCACCTCCAGTTGGACGCTTTTAGCATTTCATATTTCCCGGATTACATTTCCTTTTTTTTTCTTTCTTTTTTCTACCTTAAAATAGCTACACAGGTCCATTAATACCTTGAGTGTTATTTTGTAAACTATATGATGGCTGATGTTACTGAACCAATTAGTAATTCAATATGGCAGAAAACATTTGAGGCCTGAGATTTTCATTTTATTGCTCCGCACTTCCATCATACACACCATAAACAATCATAACCCAAAGTGATGGATGCCATAAGCTTGAACAGCAGGGGTTCCAGGTGTAGTGATGGAAGTGTTGTTTGCTTAGCCTCATTTTTTTTGTTTTTTTGATTCCCAAGGTGTTACTCATGAGTCATGTGTGTGTTGTGCCTCAGTGGGACATCTTCAAGGTCAAAGTCTTTTGAATTAAGATTGACTTTAAAACAAGGTGTATTCATAAAGATTTCAGAAGACACAGATGGCAGAGACAAAAATTAATAAACTTAAACAAGAATAACATAATAAACATTTCACAACAAACTTTGGCAAAAAAATATGATCTAAACCATCCATATTATGCATAAAAATACATAGTTTGACTAATCATCTAGATATTATTTTTTATTTTATATTCTAGCTATACATTTTTTTATTTGTCTAGCTATATACTGTAATATAGCTATTTATTTGATTTTGTGCTTCTCTAGCTTAGTATTTTCTAATTAAACAGTAATCTAGTTATGTACTGTTATGCTAATCCAGCCATGGATTTCAACATTTCTATTATTCTAGCAACTTATTTTTTCTTTCTTAAATAACAAATGATGTATGTTTTGATCTTCTGCATAGCTAATTTGGTGCTAAAGTTTCAACAATTTCTAGCTATGTAAGTTTAAATTTGTTTGCTAATCTCATATGTATTTTCTAATTTTCAAAAATATTTATTGTTTTTTTTAATTAGCAATTTACTTTCTTACTTTTAAAAATTTTAATTATTAATTTATTGATTAATTCATATGCTATGTATACTATGTAGCTACATATATTAATTTCCTTAAGTTTGTTTCAGTCTATTTTATATTTTTATTTACTATTATTTTAGCTATGTATTTTCAATTTTTTTTAATATTCTAATTATTAAATTTGTGATTTATATATATATATATATATATATATATATATATATATATATATATATATATATATATATATATATTTCCCTGATTATATACCCGTTTTCTGTCTTATTTTCCTTCAAATTCCCCAATATTAACACTATTTTTTAAAGCTTTTCTACCTAAGTATTATAGAAGTTTTTTTTTTTTTGTTTTTTTTTTTGCTGCTAGTTATATTCAAGTCTGTATTTGCTCTTGTTAAAGCTCCACACTTTTATGGTAAAGCTTGTCCAAGGGTCCCCAAATGTCAGAACTGCCCTGACTGTGACCCTAACTTACCCTGCCACTGATCTTTCAGAGGACACATGGTTGTACATATACAGTATAATTCTTGGCTTCACCAAGCATAAGTGAAGTGACACAGACAGCACCAAAGACAAGCTGATCTCGTTTTTCCTTTTGTGTGTTTGTGTGATATGTAATAGAGACAGAAAGGAAATGGAAAGAGAAGGAACCGAACCAGTGGTCTCAGCTTTATTATAGCCAAAACCACACTCACACGTCACACTCATCATCAGCAGTAAAAGAAGAGAGTTAGCTACCGTGCAGAAGTGTTCTGCAACCTAGCCAGATCATTTGTTTATTAAGACTCCTTCTGCCCTGAAGCAGCCTGGCCGCCGAACACGGAAACCTTAGTGGTGACATGTGGTTGGAAAATGTCTACACATATGAACAATGGCCTTTCAAACTTAATGGCTGTAATGATATGATACAAACAGTGGAGTAAGATGAGCAGACTTTGGTTAAACAGTTTCCTTAGAACTGATAGCCATTGTGAATATTTCTACTATAATTCTTTATTAGTAATAAAACAAAGTCTCTTCTCTTTCCCACAGAAATGTTGGAGTCGAACAACTTGTTTACTTTTAATGGACTGGCCAACAGCTCGGCTTACCACACCTTTTTACTAGACGAAGAGAAAGGTCGGCTTTTTGTGGGAGCGAAGGACCATCTCCTGTCATTCAACCTGATAGACATCAACATGGACCAGCAACTGGTAAGGACACTAAAGATTGTACTCTTGCTTAATTTTGAAACTCTATGTCTAAGGGTTTGGTTTTGACAGAATTTTGAAAAGTATTTGTTGTACAAGCAATATTTTAGATGTGGAAAACCTTTTGAGTGGAGCAACAAGAACAACAACAACAAAAAAAAGTGTAGAATAGTGTTGGGAGGTTGTGAGTTTGAATCAGACGAAACAACAGCCATCTGGAGTCAAGAGAGCGAAATTGGCCTTGCTCTAAGACTGCGCGTCTATCACTCAGAGCAAGACTAGCCAATCTGTTAGCTTATGTATGCAGAACAGGGATAGCAATTTCCTCCGAGTGTGTTAAGCTGTCCGTGATGCAACATGAGCAGCAGTTTGTAGAGGCTGTTTTTTGAGAATCACTTCCTTTTCGAAATCCTTGCCTAGTAGTTGTTGTGTGATAAATAAAAGCTGGAAAATTTCTTATTCTTAAGTTTTTGAATGTAGTAATATTAAGTGTAATAATTGTTGGTGAAATACGTTTAGTGTAATAAACAGCCGTGGAGGCAGTGTGCTTGTGATCATTTTACATACTAGACGTAACAGGATACTTAGTTTTTCTAAACCCTTATTTCATAATGGTATAAATAATGGATAATTAGGTGGATTTGAGCTACAGTCCCTTGCAAATTACTTTGGCCACTCTTTATTTTTTATATGAAACACAATTAAATGATGAAGTTGAAATTAATGAAATGGGAGCACATGCTTTATTGCAAGCTACAAAATGTCTAAAGATACAATAAAAAAATTGGTTGTTCATTAAGCAACTCTTGCAGCAACCTCATTTCCCATTTCGACTGTTAAACCACTTAGCCTTCAGCTTCACCAGTACACTAATCACCAACCTGATTGGGATTGGTTCATGCCTTTTTTATTGCTTGAATGATTTATAGGTCACTGGCATTATGATAACAAAAAACTTCCCCTGAAACTGGTCAGTTACAGGGACTGGACTAAAATGAAAGCAAAACCTTGCCAAACATAAAAGCCAAAAAAGTCCTTCAGGAAGCCTGGAAAACTATTTCTCAAGACTGCATTAAAAATACAAGAAAGCCTGGCTCTTTGGAAGGAAAATATGAGGCTTATGACTTTTGACCAGTACTGTAGCTATATATGATGAGATTTTGGAATATCTGTTCTATCATAAACTCTGGTTACTGTCCTTGTATAGTTTGCATTTTTGTATGGGTTTCATCCTATTGTACATCATCAATACCAGTAGGTTAATGTTCAATTGCTCCTAGGTGTAAATGAATGTGTAAATTTGTGTGTGGGTGTATTTGCACTTATGGTGTTTCAACACATCACATGTTTTCGGATATACTCCAGAAACTCTGCCATCTTAACCATTTAAAAGTAGGTAAAAAGAATCATAAAATAAGGAGGACATAATAAAACAGACTTAAAGTAATAAATCATAATAAATGTATATTTAATAAAATCCCATGTACCATTATATATACAGTAGAGATGGTCCATACATATTAGATATATCTTTAAAGGTCATGTGTGCAATACAAATTCAGCTACAAGAAGGTAATCTTGTCTACTTTGACAAATCGTGGCTCGCTGCAGCCAGTTGGCTCATTTTTCTCTCAATAAGGAGAAGCATTGTTAAGTAGCAGTGTTGTGCTGAATTTCATCCGGATGGTTTTATAGGGATAAAGAACCTGTAAGACCACTTTTCCTTTCACTGTTCTCACCCTGGTCCTAACATCAACCTAGACTCATGTTTGCTTTTAATCTCAAGTTGCCTTAATTGTAAAACAAGCCATGATGTTGGGCATAACCGAATACCTGAGAGTGTTGAGGTTGAGATGTAGCCTAACTATAACTGATATGGCCATTTTAATCTAAAAAGTGACTTATCGTATCAAATTATCCTCAGACTTCAATGTTATCCTCATTCCTTTCTTATCGCTTTATCTTCTCTCGGTACCCTGTATCATGAGAAGAAAAATAGGGTTGTGTCTGAGTGTGCATAGACATGCTGCTTCAAATTCGCAAGTAAAAAAAAAAAGAAGAAGAAAACTTCTTAAGAATCATCAGGTCATGTCCTGAATTTATCTTCACTCCTTTGCTTAGCTCAAACACCTGCACCTGGCTAAAGTTTATTAAATTAAACAACGTCTCATTCTTTCACAGCCATAAGGCAGGAAGCAGGTTGGATTACTAAGCACTGGTCTGTTCTTCTCTACTGGGAGACTTAAAACCAGCCTGATAGATTTCACCTTCACATGGAAAGCGTATTAGACTCAGAGGCAGAAACCCAATGCTGTTCTTGCATGCACACACACACACGCACACGCACACACACACACACACACACACACACACTTACATTATTTATTACCTCTGCAGTTGCTTAACTATGACTGGGCATATAAAAAGTGTGTAATAACATTTTTTTCCCTCTTTGTTGTTCTGTTCGATTTGTTTTGATAGATACCTTGGCCTCCATCTTCATCACACCGGGATGAGTGTAGGTGGGCTGGAAAGGATGTACAGGTGAGTTTGTTGATATCATATACTTGCTGTAATGCAAGAATGTTCAAATGTAGTGCTGCAGGGCCAGAGTCCAGCACGTTTTTCTGCTTTAACACAGTTTATTCAGTTAATCTGTTAATTGCCAGGTTGGATGGGCGTGTTTCGGTTGATGAATTATAAACTATAGTGGAGATTGAAATTTCAGAACTGGATTTGAACACCCCTGCTGTATAAGGTCACATGCAAAATTAATATTAATTGTAAGAAACATAACTCACAGTCCCTATTAAAGATTTTTTTTTGTGTGTGTGTCTCCTTAGTAAGTTGTAGAGTTCTTAGGGTAGTAGACTAAAACAAAGTTCTAATCACTAAAAACACCAACAATGCTGTTTTCCACTGTTTTAATGGTTTAAGTTATTGTTTGGGTTTCCCTTGTGCCACCCAGGTGGCCTTGGCCCCTCAGGGTTTGGCTGCACAGGACCTCTGGGGGTGTTATGGATTGTGGGGTGGAGCCTCCATGGATCGGACTTGTACGTCTGATGCATCCTACTGTATGCTTGATAGATTGGGATCTAGGGAGTTTGAAGTCCAGTTCTGTCACTAGTTAACTGGTGTATAATTGATAATCAGTGTTAATATGTTAATGTTATGTGGTGTTATTATTTTTGGTTGCTCTTTGTAAGTTAGATTCGCTGATTTTAGCAACATCACACAGCCTGTATTGTATAGATGCTCTATAGAAAAAAGTGTGCTTCAGCCACAGGGAAATGTGGTAGATCTGAAAACATCCAAATCTCCCAAATCTATTACACGTATTTAATGTTTTTACATTATTATTAATATGCATACATATTTGATATTCATTATATTACCAAACATGTATACCAAGTTAAACAACTATTATTATTATTATTATTATTATTATTATTATTATTATTATTATTATTATTATTAATAATATAAATATAGCATTAATAATAATAATAACAACGATAATATTATTATTAATAATAAAATTATTATATATTGAATATTATGTTAACATAATAATAACAACAACAACAACAACAATTATAATACTAATACTAATAATAATAATAATAATAATAATAATAATAAGATTTTAAATATGACTATTAATGCTCAAAAATAATTACTAGACAGGAAATTAGAATTTATTTAAATTCAAGGCCATAATTACTTTTCAGGTGGCTCAGCGGTTAGCACTCTTGTCATGCACCTTCAGCGTTGGGTGTTTAAATCTCACCTCCAGTCTGTGTGCATGGAGCTTGCATGTTTTATGGGTTTCCTCGTAGCACAGTGTGAAGTAAACTTATTGCTGTAGTGTATAATTGTTTGGTGAGTGTGCAGGGGCCTGTTTGCTGCAATACTGTAGGTTGGCACTCTATAAAAAGTGCTCTTCATCTTGTGCCATGAGCTTCCTGTAATAAGCTCCATAGCTCCACAGTATGAGTGGTATGGAAAAATGGGTAAAGTTTCTAGAGTGTATTCCTAAATCATACCTATTTGGGATTGGCTTCAGACCATCATGAACTATAAATAAAGCATAAAAATTGAATGCACCAAAAATCAGAATAAAAAATAAATACCAGTCTTTATTTGCATAAGAAAAACATCCAAGCTGCAAGCATTCGACTGTAACTGTAAAGTTCAGTTGAGACATGACCCTTCACAAGCTCAGCACCATCCAGGAGTTTACACCACTTCCGCATATAACTATCACTCCGTCTCATCTAAATTCCATCGGAGATAATGCCTGAGGCTCTCCAAAGAAACCAAGAACCACAGCACAGTCCTGCTCCCTCCTCCTCCCCCATCACCACCACAATGAAACTTTGAGCTTAGTAAACTTCTAATAGTATATAAATGAATAGCAGTACAATTTTGTGTGTGGGATTTTGATGTAAACACAATGACTGTGATTAGAGGGTTCTTGATGAAAGATGGCTTTTGTGTGAAGAGGGCACTGATAAAAGAGAACGTCTGACTGAAGCTTGTTACTCCTTGAAGTGGAACAATGTCAAGTTTGTGGCTATTGAAGAGCTGCTGAAAACACAGAGCAGCTGCCCTCATGAAGGATCCACTCATCTGACGCTCAAGAAGGAGATCAACCACATGGTATAAAGGTGCACAAGAAGAGCCCACTCACAAAGTCATAACAAATGAGCCACTGTGTTATGCAAAACGCTCTTACATTTGCAAATCCATCTGAATTTGCATGAGATGACTTGACCTTAAAGTGGATCGTTATAGTGAGGCTTAGGTGCTCAGTGAAAAAAAAATCTTTATTAGAATTTATGCAAATTTTATTCATGATGGTTGTAGAAAAAGGCATAATAAGAAATGGGTTGATAAAATTCTATAACAGGTACATGTGCCATTTATGTGAGTTAAACTGGCTGATGTAATTGGATAAGCAGACGTTTTAGATTTTTTATGTTAACTTTTGGCTTTTGATTTTCTCCAGTGATCTCAGGAGCTCTTTAAATTACTAAGGAAGGTTTTTCCTTCCTATTGGGAAGCCGCATTATCCTTGTCAAAGTCATGGTGGATACAATACAATAACGTTTAATCATAACCTGAATTAGTAAAAAGTGGGGTTACACATGTTTTCTATGTTACTTGTATGAAGTCGATCCACTAGTACTGTATGTTTTAGATAAACAAAAGTAATTAAACATTGTTACCAAATTTATTAGTTAAATTATGCGTTACATCTTGATTGTGAATTTGAGTGGACTTGTCTTACTGTACAAGAAAAATCTATATCATATATAGTTTGGTCCAATGTTTTTATATGACAATATAAAGTATCAATTAATAACTGTTTCCCAAAAGACAGAATTAATTTTTAATACCTATTTTTTGCCCAGTTTAAAACTACAGTAAGTTAAATGAAGAATGGCACAATATTTAAATCTTGCAATTATTTTAATATTTTATAAATATTTATGCATAAATATTTTGTGGTTATTTTAATCATACTTAAAATTTTGAAAAACTAAACTTTTATTCTTAAAAAACTAAAATTTCATTCTTTTAAATAGTCTCTTGAGGTCCACCTGTAGTACCTTCACATCCCACTAGGGCCAAACTTGACCTAATCCATAAAAATGTCAGATAAGAGACAGTGAACTGTCATAGATCAACAAGATACAGTGAATAAGTGGCGTGTACAGTAGTCCTCTTCTGCTAGCATCAGGTGTTCCACAGCACTGTTTTACTGGCATGGCTAGAAAAAATGCTTGTATGTCCAACATTTTACAGGCCTGTGTGTGTTTTGCTCAAAAGCTTTTTCGTGCTGAGTAACTGTCAGGCGTGCTTAGACACGCACACACACACACACACACACACACACACACACACGGGACCTCTTTATGCTCGCTCCAAGATGGCTCTTGTTGATGATCTACACATGCAGCTGTTATAACATTATTATTAATATTTTTAAAGTCATTTTTTCTCTCCGCTGTACCACTGTGTATAATGTTTGTATGTATTTACTGTATGTTAATTTGGCACAACAGTGCACAGAGTCTGTATATCTCACTACTGTATATTTGACACATGAAAGATACATCTATATCCGTCTATAACAGCAGACAAACTTAGAATTGTCCAGAATGCTGAGCAAGTGCAAAAATAGATATGGTTCTGTATTGCTGTTCTTTACTCTACAGAACCTTAGATAGCGGGACTTATGTGATAAGGTTTTGTAATTGTAATTGTAGAATTGCCCATGTCTCACCCTTTTTATTGCAGTGCCTATAAAGTTTTCTTTGCCTATCCTGGGTCTCACAATATGCTCACACTTAATACCCTTTGACCATTAATGCTTGACTTTCTAGTGAACATCTGGAGATGAATAATGACTGACATATTCTAATGCCACTATTCGCTGCTGATTTGCTGCAAAAGGTTAAATTTTGACTCCATGTACAAACTTTCTTCCTTTTAACTTAAAAAAGTTTTCTTACTGTATGTCACTGCAAGCTGGTTCTGGTTACTCCCATTGCGTGAGACAAACATGCATTTTTTTACTATAAATCTGCACTGCTGGTGATGTTATTTTTAGGGGTAACTGGAAAATCCTGGTGTCAAAATGGTTGTAGCCTGAGGGTTCATCACAGAATGGCCATTTAAATATTCCAAAAATAAGGTTTTATCTAGTTAAACAAACTTACACTGGCCACATTTCAGCAACAGGACATGATATAGTAATAAACTGTCCATTAAAATGGAGCTTATTGACGCAAGAATCTGAAAACATGCCAATCTGAAATCACCTGAAATGTGAATGATTTGATGTGAAGGGCTACATACACTTGACTGCTTATCCTTCTGTACTTGTTTGTGTGTGTGTGTGTGTGTGTGTGTGTGTGTGTGTGTGTGCAGACAAACCATCAATTACATACTCATACAACATCCAACTGTTAATCCAGCTGGTCAAACCTCTCTCTCTCTCTCTCTCTCTCTCTCTCTCTCCCTCTCTCCCTGCAGAAAGAGTGCTCAAATTTCATAAAAGTATTGCAGGCATTTAATCAGACTCACCTGTACGCATGTGGAACTGGAGCCTTCCATCCTGCCTGTGCTTATGTGGAGGTGGGCAAACGGCCAGAGGTAAATATGCCCCTGATTACTTATTTTCTATATAAATTAAAGGATGTAATGACATCTCATTTCCTGGTGGTCCGAGTTTTTCTTTTACTTATGTATCACGACTTCAGCAAATTTCATGTATATAAAAAAGCATTCTGATTGATGTGGTGAGAATTTAAGTGGCCTGATTTGTGACATATTTCTAAATATTATAAAATGAATTACACAAGGGTGAGTAGGAAGACAGAAACTTTTACCCCAGACAGTAACACTTACGTGCAAGTTTTAAATAAATCAAAGTATCTAAAATTATAATTTTTTTAAATCAAATAAAATCTCACAAAAAAAAATTAGATGGACTATTCTGCCATAATACCATACTATACATACTATATATATATATATATATATATATATATATATATATATATATATATATATATATATACTGTATAACTAGATATAAACTACAAAATCTTTATACTCGTTAGATATTGGACACTGGTGAATATTAAAAAGAACATCCTGTGTGATATATACACTTAAAAAACACTGTGCACTTTCAAATAGGCAGGATTTAGAAATGTCCAATCATGGCACATAATACCAGGTGTACCTAATAAAATGGCCGGTAAATGTACTTACTTTCTAGCTTTCTAAAATCTGACTGTCTAGTGAGCTCTTGAAATATTTTGCTTATTATTGCTGTGGTTGTGTGTGTGTGTGTGTGTGTGTGTGTGTGTGTGTGTGTGTGTGTGTGTGTGTGTGTGTGTAGGACAACATCTTCAGACTAGAAGCGGCAAACTTTGAGAACGGCCGCGGGAAAAGCCCATACGACCCAAAACTCATGACTGCTTCTCTACTTATTGGTGAGTGTATGTTTATGTGTTACACACAAGGCAGAGGTAGAAACTATAAGTGCTCCTGGCGTGTGTGTGTGTGTGTGTGTGTGTGTGTGCGTGCATGCAACGTGTGTGTGAATGTGGGCTATTTTTCAATAGAAACCCAATACCTCTGATTAACAGTCTTTCTAAGAGGATGAAAAGATCAGACTGTTCTTGTCTTTGTACTCTCCCTGCAGCGCATTCTTCTGTTAAATCTCTCATCTCAGATTAAAGGTCACTTACACACATCCATGCATGCGCACACACACACACACACACACACACACACACACATGTACACACACACTTTCTTCACCACAGGATCTTTTTTCCACAACACTTTCCATGAAATCATATTCAAGTGACGACCATCGAGCCGAGTTGAGTGTTCACCTGAGATCAGTCATTCCTCTATCTCTCTGCCATAACCCTTTTTTGACCTTTAGCGCAATATGATTGACAGATGGTGAGCTGTATTCTGGGACGGCAGCCGACTTCATGGGACGAGACTTTGCTGTTTTCCGAACATTAGGAAAGCATCATCCAATCAGAACGGAGCAGCATGATTCCCGGTGGCTCAATGGTGAGGCACATGCTTTAAGCTGTTTAACTGAATAATAAGCTGTGAGTGGTACAGTATGGGTTAATATTAATTAATACGGTAAATAATCTTAGCAATACCGCAGAAACACTGTTGGATTGGTGACTCTGATTGGTCAGAAGTGTCAAGTTACTTTTATTCTAGTTTTTCTTTTTTTTTTTACACTCACACTGACATTTTCGTTAT
Organism: Clarias gariepinus; assembly: GCF_024256425.1. Classification (NCBI taxonomy): domain Eukaryota; kingdom Metazoa; phylum Chordata; class Actinopteri; order Siluriformes; family Clariidae; genus Clarias; species Clarias gariepinus. The sequence goes on along the minus strand of NC_071106.1, from coordinate 13,102,137 downwards.
TGGAATTTTTGCGTCAACTTTAAAAAAAACAAACAAGAGACTCTTAATAGCTGTTATCAAGTATGTGATAATAAGAACTGACATTCCATAGCATTTAATATATATGTAATCTGATAAAAATAAATTATGTTCTTCTTTATGAATGCAATTGAATTTGTTGCTTACATAAATCAAAATGTTGTTACTGAAAAATAATAGAATTTATGATGAAAGCTGCGTCACATGACCGCCTTACTGATTAATTTGCCATTACATCACATCCTGGTGTCCTTAACTCCTGATCGAGCAAATACCAATTTCTATAGAATCTGCTCTACATTATGCAAAATTTCGTGTGTGTGTGTGTGTGTGTGCAGAACCAAGGTTCGTAAGCGTCCACCTCATTCCAGAGAGCGACAATCCTGAAGACGACAAGATCTATACATTCTTCAGAGAGAACGCCATAGACGGAGAACAAACCGGCAAAGCTACACACGCCAGGATCGGACAGATGTGTAAAGTAAGATGACTTCGAAATTCACAGATCTGCAAACATGCACATTAAAAACGGCTTACAGTAGATATCTTACTATATACGCACATGCATGCACATAAGAGCTGCACGATTAAGCAAAAATAAATAAATAAATCAGGATCTCGATTCATTCATGCAGGTGATCTTTTTTATGAAAGAATCATTTCCCATGGAGAGAATTGTGATCTTAGCAAGAATTGTGCAGCCCTAATGCACATGCATACCCGTTTGCTTTTATGTATATACGCACACACACACACATACACACACACAGTAGGCATGGGAGATTGAGAAGCCAAGTTTCTTTGGCGACGTGTGTGTTTTTCTTGCATCCTAATCTTGCCGCCCACCACGAAGCCGAAGAGAGATTGAAATGTCACCGGAGTCATCGGCAAGCGCGAAACAAAGGCCCCTCTGTGGCTAACGTTCGACTTGCATTTGCACTTGGTTGAAGTGGAACTCTAGAGCGGCGAGCGGGAGAAAGGTGTTCACAATTATGTGCCGCTTGGCATTCTGGCATGACTGGAATCCACTCCGCACCAGCACACACACAATTGTCTCATTATTTCAAGATGCCAGAGAAAGTTTTGTGCTTTTGCAACTTCAGTTCGGTTCACCTCTCGACGCTTCGAATTCATTCATCTACAGTAAGCACTTTACGCTTGTCAGGGTCACCGGGGAACAGAGGCTTATCCAGGGAACACTGGGTGTGATGCAGAAAAACACCTTGGATGAGACAGTAGGGCACCGTGCAGCAAATTTAAGTCGTGGGTCCTCCAACTGACATGTTATAAATGCTGACATTGGCCTTTTTTTTTTTTTTTTTTTTTTACGTACAGCTTTAATTTTAATTGCAATTTCTCACACAAACAATGCATGCATACTCTTATTACGGGAAGTACTGCTAATATAAACATTATCTGGGCATGCCAGACCTTACTGCTTACAGATGTCAATGTGAGATTACATCTAAAAGCAGGGCCCCATCTTGGACAAATGGAATGTGATAGTATGTGGGATTTACAGTGGGGAAAAAAGCTATTTTCTAATCACAAAAGAATTATGTTATAATTATCACAACAATCCCAATAAATCCTGCTTAGAAAAACGTCAATGTAAGCAAGGATAAAGAAGAAAAAAAAAGAAAAGATAAAGCAATTGTTAATGTCGGGTTTTTGCTATTTATATACATGTAATAGCTCCATAATACTGTACATTAAGCCTGACCCTAACTATAATGTAAATTATGAAAATTACAGTACAGCCATTTTCATACACATTTGGCCTCTGTTAACCCAAAAATGGGGTTTGTGTGTTTCTGTGTAAGAAAATGACTTTAATTCCTCAAAGGTTAATGTCACACTTTTGTCACACTGTTTAGATTAAAGCTAAAATTTTTGACATCTAGCGTGTTTTACTTCAAAATCATTTTGATTGCATACAAAGTCCAAATAACCCCCCAAAAGTAAAATTGTTCCAAAATGTATATAACGTTTTGTACACGTTTAAAATTCCCCTTTAGCTAACACTAAAACAAAGATAAAATATTTTACAAAAAGATCATTGCTGTATTTGCAATTTATATTAAATAATGGATATTGTTATAAGTTTAATTATAAACCACAGAGCATAGAGCTACTATAATTAGGTTGACTTGCCATCTTAATGTTTATGATGTTAATTTCAAATCTATTTAATTAAGTGCTAATCAATTCAGCCTTTGCTTCGAATTTATATAAGAACACATTGGCTTAGTGCTTAGCACTGTCGCCTCACACCTTGAGGGTCCGGGTTTGATTCCCACCAAATAGTCCAAAGACATTTTTTGGCGTTTGCAAATTGCCCTTAGATTCAAATTGAATGAGTGTGTGAATGAGTGTGTGTGTGTGTCTGCCCTGTGAGGATTGGCACCCTGGTCAGTGTGTACACCTCCTCATGCCCTAAGTATCCTAAGATAGGCTTTAGGCTTTAGACAATTAGGGTGAGTGAGTGACTGATAGATTATTTGGCATAAGGTGATTTCTAAAGTGGCCAATAACTCAAAATACAGAACAGAATGCTGACCAATGGCTCTGTATTTAGGTCTTTACAGTGAACATGTTTGTGTTATTTACAGAATGACTTCGGAGGTCACAGGAGTTTGGTGAATAAGTGGACCACCTTCCTGAAAGCTCGGCTCATCTGTTCAGTCCCAGGCCTCAATGGCATTGACACACACTTTGATGAGCTGCGTAAGTTGTCTCTATGACTGTATGCATGATTGGGGGAATGGGAAAATGTTGTTAAATTGTAAAATTCAATTCTTGTTTTTGTTCATTTCAGAGGATGTTTTTCTGATGAGCTCAAAGGATTCCAAGAATCCGATCATCTATGCGGTGTTCACAACGTCCAGGTATTTAATAACATTGTTCGTATATAATATCAAGGTATTACTGACTTTAACCGCAATTACTTACAATGATTTCTGTATGTGCTTGTTTACAGTAATATCTTTAAAGGCTCAGCAGTATGTATGTACAGCATGGCTGATGTAAGGAGAGTGTTTTTGGGTCCCTATGCGCACCGAGATGGACCCAACTACCAGTGGGTGCCCTTTCTAGGCAGAGTGCCGTATCCACGCCCTGGCACAGTGAGACAGCTTTGCTTTATAATTAAATTGGCACATAAGGAGAGCCCGGGAAATGCACTGATCATTATCTCCTGTTTCTGTTCTTATGAAAGTGTCCAAGCAAAACCTTTGGAGGGTTTGAGTCCACAAAGGATCTTCCTGATGATGTTATCACTTTTGTCCGAAGCCATCCAGCCATGTATAACCCTGTTCTTCCCCTTAACAACCGTCCAATCATTATTAAGACTGACGTGGATTACCAGTTCACACAGATCGTCGTGGACCGAGTGGAGGCAGAAGATGGCCAATATGATGTCATGTTTATTGGCACAGGTTTGTATAGATACATGGCAGTGTCATAATCATGGTGACAATGATCAAAGGCTCGTATTGTGTGGAAAAGTACAATTATATACATACTTAAATATACATACATACATACATACATACATACATACCCTACCCTACCATATATATATATATATATATATATATATATATATATATATATATATTTGGCACAATATAGTATGGAATAGAATATTTCATATATATATAGTATGTTGTTGTATGGTATAGTTTAGTATAGTATAGTATAATATAGTACAATATTGTATGGGTATGAGTGTATGTACAAATATGGTATTGTATGGTATGGTATGGTATTTAGTACATAATGTTGTATTATGGCATTTAAGTAATATATCAAGTACTATGTACAGTATCCTTTATTGTAGTATGAACAAAATCCAATACATATTAGTCTCAATATCTTGACTGTAGTTTGTACTCAGTATATGATAATCATCCAGTAAAATAATCATCCAGTAAAATGGTATTTATTAACAGGTTATTTATTATCCCTCCAGATATTGGCACCGTGCTTAAGGTGGTCTCAATTCCCAGAGGCACTTGGCATGACCTTGAGGAAGTTTTACTGGAAGAGATGACTGTGTTTAGGGTATGAAAAATCTCTGCATTACACCATATCCCACTTATATGACATGATCTTTATTATATGTAAAATATTATTCAATTTCCTGAGTAGTGTATTATTTCTTACAGGAACCATCAGCTATAACTGCCATGGAGCTTTCCACCAAACAGGTAAGGCTTATCATGATGTAAAATCCCTAATCACATAATCTGCAAATGTAACCTTAAAAAGTAGTAAGTGGGTTTGACAGAATGTGTCTGAAGGGAAGAATTCTGAGTTGGTCTCAAAGTTACATGAGAGCTCTGCAGACAGGAGTGAGAGAACGTCTCGGGTTACTTTGCTGTAACCCTGTTCCCTGAAAAGGCGGGAACGAGATGCTGCGTGAAAACGCTATGGGAAACATCTTGTCATGTTGCCGGTTGTGAAGCATGTGTGTATCAAACACGCCAAATTTTGGCTTATATAACCTCGGTCGGGTGACGTCATCTGATGAGACGCACCTGCAGGTTATAAATAGGAGTGAACCGGAAACATTCCTCAGATTGATTTGTCTGAACGGACGTCCGGTCACTTAGGCAGTGCGGCATTGGGACGCAGCATCTCGTTCCCGCCTTTTCAGGGAACAGGGTTACAGCAAAGTAACCCGAGACGTTCCCTTTCAAAGGCTACACTCGATGCTGCGTGAAAACGCTATGGGAACGAGAATACCAACGCCGCCGCACTGCAAGTGTCTGGACCCCAAGGTTGTGTAGCGTGTGCGCACAAAGCCGAGAAGGTCTCAGAACTATATCTGGGAAGCTGACTCGAGGACCTGTGAGCCCGGAGTGGCATGAACATCCAGATTATAAAATCTAACAAATGTGTGCGGAAAGGACCACGCCGCCGCATCACACACTTGCTGCAGGGGAATACCTCCTGCTAGTGCAGTAGATGAGGCGATCCCCCTGGTTAAATGAGCCCTGGTTCCTAGAGGCGAAGTGAACCCACGCGCCTCATAGGAGAGGGCAATAGCATCTCTCACCCAGTGTAGTGGCGGCCGCCCCCCCGGTTGCGGCCCCAAAACATGTAAAGGCTGCTCTGACTTATGCCACTGGCTGATGCGGTGGATGTAAGTCTGAAGAGCACGTACTGGACACAGTAAGTCTCTCCTGCTCCGAAGCTGTAAAAGGCGGAGAACAGAAGGCTTCAAAAACAATAGGGTGCATGTTGAGAATGGAACTTTCGGAAGATAGTTCAGTGAGGATGCCAAATGGCCCTGACTAGCCCAGGGGTGAAGTCTAGGCAGGATGGGGAGACTGACAGATCTCCAAACCTCTCAAAGAGGTAACGGCCATTAGAAAAACCATCTTAAAGGTCAGAAACCTGAGGCGCTGACTTTAGTGGTTCAAAAAGAAGGGTGTCAATTGGCTCTTCGAGCACGATAGATAAAACCCACAAAAGGGACCGTGTCACAGTAACCCCACCAATCAGGACGTGGCAGGCTGAAATAGCAGTTACGTACGTCCTGAGGGTACTAGGGCACAAGCCCGAGGACAATTTTTCTTGCAGAGACGCCAGCACTGAAACATTTCGGCAGTGGACTGGGTCTACCTGCTTCGTTATGCACCAACTTTTAAATCCATTCCATTTGAGGGCATAAGCTCTTCTAGGGGAGGGAGCCCTAGCACTTAGAAAAGTCTTAATTACGCTGGCTGAAAGACCAGCTTGACTTAGTTGGTCCCGTTCAGGGACTGAACGTGAAGGTTCCAAAACTCGGGCCAGGGATGAAATATCGTCCCCTGCGCCTGAGACAGAAGATCCCACCTCATTGGAATCACCCATGGTGAGCCGTTGAAGAGGGATACTAGATCCGAGAACCACACTCTGGTCGGCCAACAGGGCACTATCAATAAGAGGCGCAAACACTGTTGATGGACCCTCGCCAAGACTCCCGGGAGCAGAGCTATCAGGAAAGCGCATAAAGGCGTAACCAGGGCCATGTACGTGCCACGGCGTCCAGACCCGGGGTAGCTGGAAGAGTCAGAGAGTAGTAAAGGGGACATTTGCTGATCTTGCGAGGCAAAGAGGTCCACCTCTTCTACCTGAAATCTCTCCCAGATTGACTGACTATTTTGGGGTGGGGTTTCCATTCCCCGTGTGTCAGAGATTGACTGGACAGAACAACTGCTCCCACATTCATATGCCCTGGAATGTAATTCGCCCTGAGGGACAGGAACCTGGTGCGCTAGCTATTTAGCGGCGCGAGCACAGTCCGCCCTGGCGATTGATATATGAGACTGCCATAGTGTTGTCCACCCGCACTAGGACATGGTAGCCTCCCAACTGCTGGAGGAAGTGCTTTAGGGCCAGAAATAGAGCCATCATTTCGAGGCAATTGATGTGCCGCGCAAGAAGATGGCCTCTCCAGCTCCCTTGGGCTGGACGGTCATCTAAGACCGCACCCCAGCCCATAAGGGAAGCATCTGTCGTTAGCATCTGCGACGACAAGACGAACTTAGAGTGGGACCCAAAGTCAGAAACCGGGGTCTACACCACATAGGAAGGGTACGAATCACCTGGCGCGTAACCTTTATTGGGGATTGGCCCTAGAGTGAAATCCCCTGGTTTTTAGCCACAACTAAAATGCTCTCATGTGCAGAAGACCCAAAGGTGTCACCGTGGATACAGCTGCCATAAGAGCTAAGATCTATGAAAGTGATGGTCACTTTCCGGTCTAGCTTGATTTCCTTGAGGGTGTTGAGAATGGATTCAACACGAGCGGGAGACAGCTGTGCCCGCTTACGATCGAATCCCATGTGACACCCAATATGTTGTCCTCTGAACAGGAAAGAGCACGCTTTTCATGGCGTTGGGTCTCAATCCTAAGAAACAAAGATGAGCTAGGATGACATGCTGATGTCAAAGCGCTAGCTACTGAGACTGGGCCAGCCAGTCGTCTATGTAATTCAAATACGGATGCCCTGGAGTCGTAAGCGCCAGAACTAGATCCATGCATTTCATATATGTGCGGGTAAGAGAGCTAGACCAAATGGAAGGACTCGATACTGGTACGCTTTGCCCCCGAAAGCGACCTTAGGAACCTCCTGTGTTGTGGCAATATTTCTATATGAAGTAAGCGTCCTTCAATCGATTGTCCCAAGTCAATCGCTTGGTAGGACTTGAGAGCAATCACTTTGACAGTCAATATTTTGAAGCTGTATTTATTTATTTTAGATGGCGGAACAGCCCGCAAAAATCAAAAAATTGGACGTAGCCCCCCGTTCCTCTTGGGAACCAAGAAATACCGACTGTAGTAGCCTGACTCACTGTCTGGTAGGGGGAACATGTTCCATGGCCCCATTTCCCAGCAACTTCTGTCAGCAGATGCGCACTTTCCGGGTTTCATGGAAGTGGAGACCACGCCGTTGAAACACGGAGGGTGATGTGAGAACTGCATCCTGTAGTTTCTCTCTACAGTGCTTAGTACCCAAGGAGATATGCTTGGCAGTAGTTTCCACGCTGCCAGTTTCTCTGAAAGGGGCAAAAGTCTCGGCGGCTTGGTTAAACGGGAGGGCAATGTTAGATGTTCGGCATCCTGAAACATGGCAGGAAAAAACGAAGAGCTAACACTTTATTGGAGACTGGTGTTGCCCGAAACACCAGTGGTGGCGGAGCAAAAACACCGACCTCCTGGGGTGCCAGGGAGAACACTTCATTCTCAAAAGGAATTCTGCGTGTCTCTCCCCATTGGGGGGCCACCCCCATGGTCCTGGGCACATGAACCTCAGGGCTTCTTTGTGAAGAAGACAATATGCCAGTCTGAGCTCTTTTGAGGCGGATTGCGAAGTGCAGGCACGACGCACCCCATCTTTACGAGGGGGTGTCCGGCTCAAAAACACTCTCCTTGTGTTTCACGCCTTGCAAGCGTCAGACTCGGTTGAGACTGGGTGGCCGACAGTCCCGACTCCTGAGCAGGCGGGGAAGGAATTTCCGAAGGCTTGTTCATATAACTTTGCCTCATGAACCTAGTGGCGAACAAGTTAACGACATCGCCAAACAGGCCGGAAGGCGAAATAGGGGCATCAAGGAGGAATGCGCGATCCTATGCTTGATGCCGCTGAGATTCAAGCCATAAGTCTGTGGCCAGGCGTTATTTCAGAACGTCCTATCTTGAAGAGCCCCGCCAGTACTCAAGTCTCTCAGCAGGTCAGCCTGGTAGACCTGCAAAACCGTCATGGTGTGCAATGGAGCACCAACCAGACCTGCTGCCTGAAAAGCTTTTCCCTCCAGGGAAGATAAAAGTCTACACAGCTTGAAAGGAAGTATTAGCTTTTCAGGGAGGATGATGTCCCAGGAGAGAGATAGCCTGGAAGCGTCTCTTCTATCTGGTCGTCATCATATAACCCCGTGCTTCCACCTCAACTATATTTAAACAAATAAATAAAGTAGATGGCAGGAAAACACAGAATAGATACAGCTTACTCCATGAAAGGGTTAACTCATATGGAGATTGCTAAGAAAAAGGGAGAGAGCATTGTTGAGGCTCCGCCCCCGGGCCACCCGACAGAACCTGCCGTCTAATGATTTTTTTTTTTTTTTTTTTTTTCTGGTTTAAACACACACGCATACACAACAAGGTCAGTGAAGACAAAAGATCTGAGGAATGTTTCCGGTTCACTCCTATTTATAACCTGCAGGTGCGTCTCATCAGATGACGTCACCCGACCGAGGTTATATAAGCCAAAATTTGGCGTGTTTGATACACACATGCTTCACAACCGGCAACATGACAAGATGTTTCCCATAGCGTTTTCATGCAGCATCGAGTGTAGCCTTTGAAAGGGAACTCTGCTGTATCTGACGTATACCAATAAACCCATACAGAAATGTTATAAATTGACATGCATATATCCATAGAGTATACAAAGTATATGGAACATTAATATAATTATTTTTAATAAATATACATCAGTTTCTTATATATGTCTATATAGTACATTTCCATATGGGAAATACTCAGCACAGCCCCTCCTTCAATATATAACCCTCTCTCCATGGGGTAAAGGTTCACTGTGTTTGGCTTGACTTCATGGTTTGGTGTTATTTAACCCCTGCAACACTTAGAAATTAAGTTTTATTTTTGTATCAATCATTTTTAAAGAAAACATGCATTAAACCATTCAGAATGTATTATTTATTGAACTCATTTCAGGTAGAAATTGCATGTTTTTTTTTCTAAATAGTTTTTTAGTTTCTATTAATATATTCAATTAATAATAATTAGACTTAATAATTCTTTAAGCCATTTTAACATTTAAAACTTTTTTTTCATGTGTCATCAAAATGCCCTTTCATTATGTACCTCATTATACAGTAAGTGTAATTTCAGTGGAAAACAAATGGCACCCTGATTATAAAATTCCCCTTGTACTGTACCTCAATAAAACTGAAAGAGAAAGTTTTTAGTTCTCTCTCTCTCTCTCTCTCTCTCTGTCTCTCTCTCTCTCTCTCTCTCTCACACACACACACACACACACACACGGTTAGAGAGTGGGTTTTTGCAGCTGTAAATTCTCCTGCATGAGGTGAATAATCAAGCTGACACTGAGAGGTTGGCTTGGTTCATTATTGAACAGTACATAGAATTCTTAAAGCCTCTTTAAAACAACATTACCATAAGCTATTGCATAAGCAAATGCAAGAATCCACATGAAACCTACCAGACTTAGTGTGGATATCTGCCACATACAATATTAATAACATATATCCACACTGAATCTGATAGGTTTCATGTGTATTCTTACATTTGCTTATATAAAAGCTTGATAAAGCTCTGTGTACAGTATCTACCTATACAGTATGGACAAAAGTATTTGGCTAAACCTGCAATGACATTGTATCCAAATACAACTACTTTAATATGGAGTTGGACCCCTTTTGCCACTTTTCTTGGAAGGCGGTCTACAAGATTTTGCAGTGGTTCTGTTTCTGGCAACCTTCCATCATTTATGAGGTCAGACAGTGATGTTGGACATGCAAGCCTGGCTTACATGGCGTTTCAGTTCATCCAAAAGGTGCTCGATCGGGTTGAGGCCAGTCAAGTTCTTTTACACTGAACTCATCAGACCATGTCTTTATAGTCCTTGCTTTGTGCACTGGGGTCATGTTGGAATAGAAACGGGCCTTCACCAAACTGTTGCCACAAAGTTGAAAGCATAGAATTGGTATGCTGAAGCACCAAGATTGCCTAAACTGGGAATAAGGGTCTTGATTGAATTCACTGACAAATACTTTTGTCCATATACTGTAGTGCATCTACACAACTACCAGTCAAAAAATTGGATGCATCTTCTAATTCCATGGTCTTTCCAGATTTTTATTTCTTTCCACATTGAAAAACAGGCATCCAAACTTTGCAATTATTAACTTTGAACAGTTGATGCTGTTCCCTTTCAAAAGCTACACTCGATGCTGCGCGAAAGCGCTATGGGAAACGATTCCTCGTGACCGGTTGTGAAGCACGTGTGTGTCAAACACGCCAAATATTTTGGCATGTATAACCTCAGGCAGGTGACGTCAACCGATGAGGTGCACCTGGAGGTTATAAATAGGCATAAACCGGAAACACCCTCAGATCATTTTCTCTTCAGGATCCGTCTTGTGGTGTGTGCGGTGTGTAGCAGACTTTCAGGGAAGTAATAAAATCTATTTATTTACTTACCATGGCTGATTCTTGCAGGAAATGCGTTTATCCGTGTGAGAGGAGTCTCCCGGATGGCGATTTCCACACTTATTGTGTTGAGTGTTTGGGGGAAAACCACGCTGTCCTCGGGCTTGAGGGAGGATGTGAGCATTGCGATCTCCTCCCTATTAAAGTCCTTCGTGCTCGGCTCGCCTTCTTTAAATCGGAACTACGAGCCGCAGCGCGTTCCTGGGGCTCGCGTGTTGATTTGGCGGAAGTACAGCAGAGCGAGTTTTCTCTTTCTCTTGCTCTTTCGCCGAATCGCGTACCGTTGCCGCTTACTTCTCAAGCGCGCGCCGGCGCCTCTTGTGAAGTAGCTGAAGAAATTTCCTCTCTCGCTTCCGCGGACCTGGAAACTGTCGCTTCGGAGCGCCCCTCCAGAGAGGAGCAGGCGTTTCAGGAGCTATTGGAGGTAGTGACACGCGCTGTCGAGCGCCTACACCTCGAATGGCCGCGGGAGCAAGACTCCCCCAAGCGGTCGAAATTAGATGACAGGTTTCTGTCAGGTGGCCGGAGGGAGGAGCCTCATCGGCGCTCCCTCCCCTTCTTTGGCGATCTCCATGACGAATTAACCCGTTCATGGGAGAAGCCATACTCATCCCGTGTGTTTGTGCCAACGACATCGATGTATTCTAATGTCGTGGGTGCAAATACACGTGGTTATATAATGATGCCCCAGATAGAAGAGACGCTTGCGGGCTATCTCTCTCCTGGGTCGTCATCCTCCCTGGAAAAGCCCATGCTCCCCTCCAAGCCGTGCAGATTGACATCTTCGCTGGTGGGGAAGGCTTTTCAGGCAGCAGGTCAAGCTGGTTCTGCTCTGCACACCATGGCGGTCCTACAGGCATACCAGGCTGACTTGCTAAATGACTTGAGCACTCGCGGGGTTGCTAACGAAGCGGCGTTTTTGGAGTTACGCCGAGCCACAGACCTGTCTCTTAGGGCAACCAAGCAGACGGCCCGTGCTATTGGCCGCTCCATGGCTGCCTTGGTGGCTACAGAGAGACATCTGTGGCTTAATCTCACGGGCATCAAAGACAGGGACCGTGCGTTCCTTCTTGACGCCCCTATCTCGCCTTCCGGACTGTTCGGTGACGCTGTCACAACCGTCATGAACAAGTTTCGAGATGCAAAACTCCATGAGGAAGCCTTTGTGAGGTTCCTTCCCCGCCGTGCTCAACAGGCGGAGTTGTCGGCCACCCAGCTCCGACCAGCTCTGGCCTCCCAGAGGCGGGAGGTTCAGAGGGAGAGTGTGGCGAGCCGAGCACCTCCGCGTGGAGATCGGGGTGGAGCTCGCCGCACTTTACGAGCCGTCACGAGGAGAACAGACCTGAGGACCATGTTAGATGAGAGGAGAAAGGCCTCAGGACCGTGACGGAGTGCCGAAGTTCGTGCACTTTTTTTAGAGAGGCTGGCAGCGGGCAACCTACTGCCAGCTATGTCTCTTTAAGCACGAGGCACTATAAAAGACCACCACTCTCAGGAGACCGGTGTTCAATTCCCGCCGCCACTGGTGTTTCGGGAGACAGCGGTTTCCAACAAAGTGTTAGGTGCTCGGTTCCCTCCTGTCGTGTTTTCAGGACACCAAACACCTAACAGCCACCACCATCACCACCACTCCTCTGCCTAGCTGAGCAAAAAGCTACCGCCCCTTTGGAGAAGCTGGCAGCGTGAAAGCTACTGCCAAGCATGTCTCCTGGACTACAGGATTCAGCCATTGTGTTTCTACGGCGTGGGTTTTCCACCTCCGTGAAACCACAGTGAGCACCTCTGTTAATTCAAATCACAGGCTGGCTGGCAAAGGGGGCCATAGCGCATGTTCCCCTCCCAGACGAAGCCATCCGGCGCCAACACGTCGCCCTAGCTCACCTATCTTTCTCTTCAGGGCAGAGTTCTAACGCCCAAAAGCGTTCTCCTTCCTGCACGAGATATGAGCTTGAGTGTCATGCGGAATCCGAGCGCAAGGCCGGCACAGCTGTTTCCTGCGTGCGCCGAATTCCATACAGCACTCCAAAAGAGTATAAGCTAGGCCAGGTGGTAACATTACTGCTCCCAGAGTGGTTTCAGTGGTGGCTAAGTGCCGGGGGATTTCATCTAAGGGCCAATCCCCAGAGGCAACAAGGGTTACGCGCCGGGAGCTTCGTACCCTTTCTATGTGGTTCAGACCCTCGTCCTTGACTCTGGGTCCCACTCTAGGTCCGTGCTGTCGTCGCGAGTTGCTAACGGCAGACGTTTTTCCCTTAGGGGCCGGAGCGCAACCTTAGATGGCCGCCCAGCCCAAGGGAGCTGGAGAGGTCATCTTCTCGTGTGGCACATTAATTGCCCCGAAACGATGACTCTATTTCTGGCCCTGAAATACTCCCTCCAGCAACTGAGAGGCAACAGGGGGTTACGCGCCGAGAGCTTCGTACCCTCTTCATGGAGCTAGCGCCTTGGCATCAACATGTCATTGTAGCTCACCTCGTTTTCTTTAGGATCGAGTCCCAACGCCACGGAAAGCGTTCTCTTTCCTACACAAAGCATACATGGAGTGTCATGTGAGATCCGACCGCAATGCGGGCACAGCTGTCTCCTGCGCGCGTCGAGTCTATTCTGAACACTCTAAAGGAGTTCAAGCTAAGCAGAAAGTAACTTTCACCGCTTCTGTGGTGGCTAAGTGCCTGGGGATTTCATCCAAGGGCCAATCCCCAGAGGTAATGAGGGTTACGCGCCGGGAGCTTCGTACCCTTTTTATGTGGTGCAGACCCTCGTCCTTGACCCTGGGTCCCACTCTAGGTCCGTCCTGTCGTCGCAAGTTGCTAACGGCAGACGTTTTTCCCTTAGGGGCCGAAGTGCGGCCTAAGATGGCCGCCCAGCCCAAGGGATCTGGAGAGGTCATCTGCTCGTGTGGCACATAAATTGCCCCGAAACGATGACTTTATTTCTGGCCCTGAAATAATCCCTCCAGCAGTCAGGGGGTTAACATGTCCTAGCGTGGAAAACTACACTAGGACATGGCGAAACATGCAGACCCAGTCCACTGCCGAACCGCTTCAGTGCTGGAGCTTCTGCAAGAAAGTTGACCTCAGGCTTTGCCCTAGTGCACTCAGAACATACGTAGCCGCTCCTCGCCTACGTCCTGACTGATGGGGCTGGTGGAAAGCACCCCTTAGTTGCAGGCTTATTCACGGGCCTCATCAGCCTTTTTATTGTGCTTAGGCTTTGCCATTGGCTAGCTAGAGCTATTCCGCATCCTCACCCAACTATCTTCTGCAGTTGTCTTCGAAGCTTCTGTTCTCCGCCGTTACAGCTACGGGGCAGTAAGACTTCATTAACTGCGTCTAGTTCATGCTCATTAGGATTTACAGTACACCACCGCACTAGCCAGTGGCGTAAATCAGAGCAGATTTCATATGTCTTGGGGCCGCAGCCGGAGGGCAGCCGCCATTAGACGAGTTGGGTTAAAGATGCTAGCGCTCTAGCCTAGGAATACAGGAGAAATTCTGTCCCTCGGGACCTTTTACACTCCAGCCCAACTATCTTCCACAGTCGAAGCCTTCTGTCCTCCGCCGCTAGCTCCGGAGCAGTTAAGACTTCAGTCGCTGTGTCCAGCTCATGCTCTTCAATTTACAGCGCACCTCTGCATTAAGCCAGGGCCGTAAATTAGAGCAGGGTTTCATACGTCTTGGGGCTGTGGCCGAAGGGCAGCTGCTATTACACGAGTCGGGCTATAAATACTAGTGCCCAAGCCTAGGAGGCGCGTTGCACACTTCGCCTCTAGTGATTAGGGCCCATTCGACCAGGAAGCTTGCCTCATCAACCGCTCTGGCAAGAGGTGCTTCCAGTACGTCATGCGGCAGGTTGCCTTTTCGCAGGACATCTGTCAGGCTTCATGGTTGGATGCCAGGCTCACTGGGCCTCGAGTCAGAATCCCAGAATGATGTCTAAGACTCCTTGGGGTACTGTGCGCACACTACACAACCCCGGGGGTCCAGACACTTGCAGTGCGGCGGAGTGGGTATTCTCGTTCCCATAGCGCTTTCGCGCAGCATCGAGTGTAGCTTTTGAAAGGGAACGTCTCGGGTTACTTTGCTGTAACCCTGTTCCCTGAAAAAGCGGGAACGAGATGCTGCGCTACAATGCCGCACTGCATGCGTGACTGGACATCCTTCAGACAAAATTGACCTGAGGGTGTTTCCGGTTTATGCCTATTTATAACCTCCAGGTGCACCTCATCGGTTGACGTCACCTGCCTGAGGTTATACATGCCAAAATATTTGGCGTGTTTGACACACACGTGCTTCACAACCGGTCACGAGGAATCGTTTCCCATAGCGCTTTCGCGCAGCATCTCGTTCCCGCTTTTTCAGGGAACAGGGTTACAGCAAAGTAACCCGAGACGTTTTCCTGGGATAGTCTTCATGGGAGCCAGTTACATCATGGTGCTTGATGGGATTTTTGATGGGAAATGCACTTGACAATACTGTTTTTGCAGGAACTATTTCGGAAGAGTGGACCATTGTGTCTTAAATTAATCACTGAATTGCTGTTACTTAATTACCCAATGCCATATGTTTTAGTTTATAGTGTTGAAAAATCCAGCATTGTCCTTGTGTCCAATCTTTTGACTGGTAGATACAAACAGACAGAGTTTATATGCATTTTTTGCACTAACCATGAGAAATTGTACTCTCTCTCTACAGCAACAGCTCTATTTAGGCTCAAATATCGGCGTTTCCCAGATGCCTCTGCACCGCTGTGACGTTTATGGCAAGGCCTGCGCTGAGTGTTGTCTAGCACGAGATCCCTACTGTGCCTGGGATGGCTCGCAGTGTTCCCGATACTTCCCCACTGCTAAGAGGTACTCCCAGCTGGTGATTACAGCTTGTTTAACCTGCCTTGAAACTATAGTATGAGTGTGCTGCTGAACAGCTCTGCTTTTCTGCAGGAGGGGAACATAAACAAGTCAATGAAAGAGTTCTGTAGAATATGTCCAGAGTCAAGCTTACAAAAAGGTTACACACGGAGCTCGGTTTTCATTCAAGTGTTAGTGTTCCTTTAACAGTAGTGTATTGTTAATTTAACCGGGCAGAAACCTATTTTTTTTCCCTTCCAGTGCTTAGTTGGTATTTTTGTGGGGGGATTTGAACACACCTGCATCGACAGGGTGGAACAGAACAACAGGAAATGTGACATTTGAAATCAAATGGTGCAGTGATTTTTTTTTCAAATCAATAAACACAATGTCAAAAATGGATAAATCATACCCAGATGTGTGCAATATTTTATGTCAATCAATTTCAGTACAAATAAGCTAGACATATAATTTAATACAACTGGAGTTTGGAACAAGAATGCAGCTCGAGTTAAGTCTCAATGTTCTGTTTTAAATGATCTCACACGAAAATGTTAATCGGCATCTCAAATGACTCACTTTTCTAGTCTTTAATTACAGTATATTGTTTATTAAATTATAATCCAGATGTTCTTATTATGAAGGGAACATAAAATATTATGTCAATGTAAGAATCCAGGTTTATTACTGAAATCCAATAAATTACCAAAAAAAAAAAAATCAGTTTTAGTATGGGCAAAGATAAAAAAAAAAGAAGAAGCTATTTATGATTAATGCATACAAAGGAAAATCCAAAGATTCGTCATTAAAGAATAGCTGAATGACGTCTGACTTTAGAAACTACAGTGACCTGTGCCATCTGCAAAAGACTTCTGGAGACGCAGCTGTGATTAGGGTTATTAAGAGTGGACGGGAAAATAAATATAAAGACCTGGTGGGGTCTTTTGTTGAGTGATTGAACCATCCATGTTTTTGACTTTAGAAAGATCAAAACTCCTGTTGAGTGTGTGTGGTGGTACTACAGGCACCATGGAGATCATCTGGATGACAGACGTGATTGGGCTCAAATATGAAGCTGTATAGAGGAAGGCATGGAGTAACCTACTGTATATTCCTAGAAAGTCTCAAGTCCTTGGATGTTTAAGGGTCAATTCTGAAAGGGTTTTATCAGTCTGTTGTGATCAGTGTGACATGTATGCTGCCAACAGGCTTACAGTTCAACACTTGACAAGACTATAGGCCATATTGTACTATACTGTAACTCTCACTCACTTTGTGTTATCCTAAAAAAAAAAGGTGCACATTCAGTAACAGACAGAAAGAAGTTTGTTGCTCTAAGGAACTTAGAAAGAATGTTTTTACCTTTAACCATTAGGCTCGTTAATGAGTCCCTGCACTGCCAAGCAAATGTCGACTTTCTTGTATATTTTCCTTCGGATTGCTAGACCATTTTACAGCAATATGCACGATATTGCGCAATTTCCCTTGACTCTCAGGCCTTATCCATACATGCATGGGATTTGCTTTTCTTTATTTTATTACTAATATTTATTTTTACAAATGTGTTTTCCTGGGCATTTTTCCCTTTCCTCCACACGCATACTCTGTTTTATGTCACTAAAAACAGACTTTTTGGGAAATTCCTTTTAAGGTTAGATATTGGATTTGGATATTTATCATATTTACAGTACAAACTGTAAAAAATGTTTTCAATGTTGCTGCATAAAAAAGAAAAAAAAATTTTTTTGCATCTTTGATTTGACAGTGTGACATACTAATAAGACAATGTTTTTTAGGCTTTTATACCTACGGTACAGGGTTATATCTTTGCCTGCTGGTTTGGCACAGTTTTTGCATTCCTGAATGAAGAAGGGGAAAAAAAGTTTTCATTAATGTGTAAATCAGGCCTTAAGCATAATGGCTAGGTTTTGTATAGTTGCTTACTTATGCATATTTTGTTTACCTGATTATTGTTGTATACATTTTACATATTGTAAATTGTCTTGTCTATTCTAAATTGCTATCTATTTTGTACATCTTATCTTATATTATCTTATTTTATTATATTTTATCATTTTATAATTCAAGACAAGGTTCAGTAATATGAAAATGATAATCACTAAATACAGTATATAATTATTGGTATATAAAAATAGCATGAAAGTGGTTTAAACAGTACAATATGTGAGCAAAGATGTTTGTTGGTGTATACCTGACACCTCCATCATTCTTTTGGAATGTGTAACTTAAGCACTTTGCTTTTTGGACCTTTCCTCCTCAATTAGCCTTTACCCAAAAATAAATGTGCAATTTGAATGTGAAAATTCTAGTATTGTAATTTAATTGTCTGAAGTGGTTTACACTTTTGTACTGTAACCATATACAACACTTATTATTTTTTTTATTCTAGTTAAGAAAATAAAACAGTCCGGGACAGATTTAAGACATATGTTGCTTGCCATGTTTTTAGAAAGACTAAAGTAGTGCTATAATACAGAAACAAAATCGCCTGGAGGTTTAACAGGCCCCATTTCATGTACACACACACATAAACACACACACATAAACACACACACAGACCCTTAATATTAGATGTAATTTTGCTTTGCATGTGAAGCTGTGAAAGATGAAGGTCTTATGGGCCTCTGACAAAGACAAAATGCCAGGGTTTAGTGAATGTTTACACATGTGTAGCTCACCTCCTGCATTCACTAATCATCTTTCATACCTATGTGTGTGTGTGTGTGTGTGTGTGTGTAGGAGGACTCGGCGCCAGGACATCAGGAATGGAGATCCTCTCACTCAGTGCATGGATCTGCAACACAACAGTAAGAGCTACAGATTTAAGATGCCAACACTCTTTCAGGATTTTATAACTAACCACAGAGCGCTCTGCTCATCGCCTCATCAGACATGCACCATATACTTTACCTTAATGAAAGTAAAGTTTACATTTTCATTAGGCTGGACATTAAATCTTTAAGAGAACCATAATTGGCTCACAACCTCCACAATTATTACCTTTGGTCTGAAATAAAGTTTTAACTGAGCGGAACTGTGTGTTTAGGGCATATATTTAACTTCAACTGAAGTCTTTATATCTCCAGAAATACACTCGAGCAGAGACCACACAGACTTAAATGTTTTAGTTTCCCACACCCTTACAAAAAACTCTTTGCACCATACAGTACACGTGTTGCTGAAAATTCACATGAAATGCATGACATCACGTGCTCTTTAGGGCATGACATAATGACATAACACACCTGTGTTTTTAGTTTCTCATCCCATATCACTCACATAATTGCACAAATGAAAAAAACATCTGATTACCATTAAGGTGAAATATATGAGATGTTCCTGTAAGGGCAGTGGCAGAAGATCCTAGCACTATTCTACTTTGATGCGCTGATATGAAAATATGAAACATCCAAAACCAATAAGTAGATTGTGTGTGTGTAGTTTTGAGTGCCTGTGCATCCTTATGAGTTCATGGTTTGGATTACCAGCTCATATCCTCTCTGCTGGACGTGAGGGCCTCTTACAGATGCATGAGAACGTGATTGGAATGAATATGGACACATTCACACACACAGAGAGACCATCAACATAGCCACAGATCTCACTCTTTGACCTCTACATGGCCTTTTCCCTGTGGGTATATGTGTCTTGAAATGCAATATTTATTTATTTTTTTTAGATGAGGAAAATGGTGAGAGCACCCTGCTGGATAAGACAGTGTATGGAGTGGAGAACAGCAGCTCATTCCTAGAGTGCAGCCCCAAATCTCAGCGTGCGCTCATCTACTGGCAGTTCCAGAGACATGGGGAGGACCGCAAACAAGAGGTATGTGTTTGTAAAAAAATGGAAAGTTGATACCATAGTCTGGTGTTGTTTTATAGCAGTGTGGTGAAAACCAAGGCTCCAGAGTCTGGGTTTGATTCGCCTTGGGTCTGTGTGCAAAGAGTTTGCATGTTCTCTTCATGGTTGGTTGGTTTCCTCTGGGTACTTTGGTTTCCTCCCACAGTCCAAATTGCCTGTAGTGTGTAAATGAGTGTGTGTGTGTGTGTGTGTGTCCTGCGATGGAATGGCACCCTGTCCAAGGTGTACAGTAACTCACCTCATGCCCTAAGTCTCCTAGGATAGGCTCCAGGCCCCCTGTAACCCTGTATACAGGATAAAGCGGTATAGATGATGAGACGAGATTGACAGTTGTGTAGTCAGCAAATGAATTAGGCATACTGTGATGTATGACTTAACATGAAACGCTGCCTTCACTTAAGTTCACAAATGAATGACTAAACACGTCTTAGTGCATGGAGTTCGCATGTTCTCCTCATGGTTGGTGGGTTTCCTCCGGGGAATCCGGTTTCCTCCCAAGACATGCAGATTAGGCTAATTGGTATTCCCAAATAGCTTGTAGCTAGCTTGTAGCGTGTGAGTGTGTGTGCCTTTGGGATGTCCAGGGTGTCCTCCCTGCCTCGTGCCCTAAGTCTCCTCGGAGAGGCTCTAGGCCCCTGTGACCCTGTATACAAGTTAAAGCGGTATAGATGATGAGAGACCAAATGTTCTGTCTAGGGTTATCTACAGTAGTAGTCACAACCTTCTGTGAACAGTTTATTTTTTTATTTATTTAAAAAAAAAAAAAAAAAAATTTTTCGTTAGATTTCACTGAGCTGGATCTGCATGTTTATGTATATGAGTTTTTGTACTGTATATGAAAGAAAGAGAAAAATCAATAGCGTGTGCATTTGTGCGTCCTTAGATAAAGTCAGACGAGCGAGTGGTGGGAACAGAACAGGGTCTACTAATCCGAAGTCTGCTTCCGAAGGACTCGGGTGTGTATTACTGCCATGCAGTGGAACATGGTTTCATCCAGACACTCCTGCGCCTAACGCTCCACATCATCCCCTCTGATCACCTGGACGACCTCATCCAACGGCCACCATCGGACACCAGCCACTCCACACACGCCAAGCTGTGGTACCAGGACTTCCTGTCTCTGATCGACCCGCCCGGTCCCAACAGTGTGGACCAGCTATGTGAGCAAGTCTGGAAGAAAGAGAGGAAGCAACGGAGGCAAAAAGCCCATCACCTGCAGGCTAGCCAATCACACGCTGCTCAGCTTCTTCACACCAGCCAATCCAACTCCAGCAAGTGGAAGCTCATGCAGGAGAGCAAGAAAGGGCGCAATCGTAGGACCCACGAGACACCGCGGGCACCTCGCAGTGTGTGACCCCCCCCCCCCCCCCCATGCTCGCTGAACTGTAAACAAGCAAATGTCAAATAAAGAGAAATGACTCTGAGCATTCTACTGACTGTGACTCCGAGAGGCACACACAGGAAATGTGAATACATTATTCCACCCCTCCCGCAGAGAGAGTGTATGTTGGAGGAAAAACACACTCACACTCAGAGCTGTTCATTCAGACTCGAAATCTGGGAGTCTCCAGTGGAAAAACTCACTCATACCCAGAATGGAGAATAACACGCAGCGACAATATTCTGTAAATATTACACAGAATTAAATGAACTTCTAGAAGATGTGCTTCTGTCTTTCAGAAATAAAGACACAGCTAAACACCACTGATTACATTTCTGTGCATATAGACTGCATAAAACCTCTACACATGTATCTGCAGAACAAAACTTGAGTCAAACACTTTTTCCCCGTGATGATCCAGCGTGCCCTCTTTTTCCAACCCACTATTTTCCTTCTCCGTTCTTTTAACTTCTCCAAAAGCATTTGGCCCTGACACTAATATGCAAGATCTTCCCTTTCCACAATAAGCTTTCCAACATGCATACGTCCTTCAGCTATTTTGTAGAGTAATATTTAATTTTGTACTTTGCCAGAATTATATATAAGATTATTACATAATATAGAGTTATTTTATTAATGGGATCTCTGCATCCTTTCACTCGAGCCTATGTTTTCTAAGCTACTAACCATTTTGTGCTTCAGTTTTCTTTTTCAGAACTGCTTTTTGATTTTCAGTAAACCTTTCTGGCACAACAGGAACTGACGCCACCATCAGTGTGCATAAATAATACCATGAATACCATGATTCTCTCGAAAGCTTGAATCTGATAGGTAAAAGTTGTTAAAAAAAACACAGGTTTATACTGTAGTAATGCACGCACTTAAATGCATTTTAACAATTTATGTGGTGCACACGCTATATAATGTTAGACATTTTAAAAAAAGGAAATGCTGTTATTTAAATGGCATTTATCATGCAGAATTCACTTTTTAATTATTTTCGGATATTGTGTTTACACAGACAAAATATGAGAGAAAATGATATCCTGATATTTTATTTGTCCCTTTTTGGTTCATACATGTGCCTAAATGTGCCGTTCAAATTTGGTTTGGCTTGGTTGTCATGATGTCAATCAACATTCTGGCTGGTATGATGTCATCCTAGACAAGATGAAAACACAACTGTGGGGGTGGGGTAATTTGCATAGCCCCTCCTCTAGCTTGACTCCTGGCCATCGCTTTCAAGTAATTCCCAATTCTATTTGGCTAAAAATCCGCTTCCACAAAGGGATATGTGATATTTTATATGCTCATTTAAAGCTACAATCAGTAAAGCAGTGTACAGGAAAAAATCCGAAGCAATTTTAGGGAGGTCAGTTTGCATTATCTGACTGGTAGGTTCATTAGGTTTTTTTCATCATGGGAAAATCTTAAGGCCTTTTTTTTTTTTTTTTTTTTTTCAAAATGATTAAATCTGGTTACAAGTGAAGAAATGACTGTTTACAGCTGTTCCCGTCAAGGGGTCACTACAGAGGACCACAGATAACTTGGGACACATTATTTCGCCGGATGCCGTTCCTGATGCGACTGTCCCGTTTTATCTGGGCCTGAGACCCGCACTGCATCCAGTAGCTTGGGTTTGAGCATTCGGTGGGAATTAAACCTGGACCTAAAAAAAAACTAACCCAAACCTAGCCCTGAGCTGTCCCATAACACAACAATAATACAATATATAAATACCAAAACCATGATGTTACATTAATTATAAAAACATAATAATAATAATAATAATCAACTTCAGGGGGGGTAACATTAACTGTTTCACATTGTGCCACATCATATCACACCTTACCTGATTCCTTTCCTATAACCGCACACATTTTATTCCTTACTGAAATTGTGCAATTTATTCTGTCAGGGGTTAAATGTTTGGACGGTGATTTATTTATTAATTTTTTTTTACAAAAAAAAAATCTTCTTTTTTTTTAAAAAGGTAAAGCATTACTAAATCAGACCTCATTAAACCAACATTTATGCGTATTTTATATGTTACCTTTTGCTTTCAATTTAAAGTGACACCCAATCTGTATTCAGCCTGCACTGTATTATTGTGAAGAACTGAACATGAAGTAATGGGGTTTTTCACTGGGAAGACTAAGCTAAAACTATGTTCCACTATTCCTAATAGTTCCCTTTAGTCCAGAAATTATAAAATACCTTAGAAAAGACAGACAAGGCAAAATGCCTTAATATTCTCTTTTTTTGAAGTCTATATTGGTTTTAATTACGTACAAAGAAAAGTATGTAAAAAACACCAGAATGTAGCTGTGAATATACTGTATAATATTTGGGAAGAAAGCAGAAAACGTGTGTGTACAACCTGCATGCGAATGCTCTTATCATCCCATTTGTTCCTCCAGCATTTGCAGTAGCTAGTTACTAATGTTGTGTCACATACAGTACGACTGCAGACTCCTGCAATCAACATTTGCTCTGTGGTGGACATAATCCCGCTCTTAGATATGTGACAAATACAGTGTTAGCGAAGAGCTGTACTGCTACCTATAGTACCCTCTCCCACTGTAGCTCACAAGAATTATGTACACACTACACTGACCTGCAACCTCAGAGGTCACACTGTGTATTTATCACTATATTACAATGTACAATAAGAAAAACAACTTAAAACAGTATACGATCAATGAAACTTGGAAAGTAACAGACACACTTTGTAGTTGGGCAAAACTGGATGTATAAGAGGGAGAGAGAGAGAAAAAAAAATTGCTGCTGTAAATTATTCGTTTTTGGCATGTATTCCAATGTTCTAATAAATGTCCCTTGTAAGAACTTGCTACTGTGTTCTTGTTTCTAGAAATACCATTCTTTAGAATATTGAAAACATACTGTAACCATGATGCATGGCATGATGGTAAAAACTAGGACTTAATGAACATATTTATAAGTTGTGAATCTGGATGGCAATTTATTAGAATGCAATGGAAGAGAATCAAATTAGATATATTAATATTTATACAAGGGAGAAATAATCAACAGCTTCAGACGGAACTTTCACAGTTGGTTAAGTAATGTTTCTGTGTTCAGTTCATGCTCTGATGGTTGACACGGTTTCTTATGTTCTATACAGTAGATCTCACAATTTTTTCACTTGTGGCTTGACCTCTACCCTGACACATAAACTTTTTCCACTGAACCTACAAAAAAAGGGGAAAGGACATATGAATTTGTCAAATTGTAGATTACTACCTTAACTGTACACTGATCAGCCATAACATTAACACCACATAACAGGATCATGGCACCCATCCAAGGCTGATCTATGCCTGGTCGGTCCAATCCCACAGAAAAGCCAATGCAGCACTAGTGATGGGTTGTTCATGAACAGAACAAAGCATAAAGCAAAACCTCCTGTAGGAAATGAACAGAAAACAGAAATAAGTAGTTACCTTCTAGTCTTCTAGTCACTGCATAGCATCTTATTCCCATAGATGCTATGCAGTGTATTAGATTTAAAAGAACAAACGACTCGGACTGGCAGACCAAACCACTTAATTCTGTTTGCTGTGTAATGCACTGCATAGTGTCTAAAATTAAATATTCGGACCAAAACCAAAATTATCCAAATTTCCCATCACTACTACTGTACATACTGAAAAAAGTCAATGCTGGCCATAATAGAAAGGCCCCAGCGCAAACACTCAATGCATCACAGCCTGCTGCACATGAGACCCAGCAGACAAAAAACTCAACGCTTCTGAAACAGCTTCCACACTCACCAGATCCAGATCCAATCAAGAACCCATGGGATGTGCCAGACAGACAGGTCCAATCCACTGAGACCTCAGCCCTCTACCCAAAGGATCTGCTGCTAATGTGCTGTGCCAGACAACACAGCACATACCCACACAAACCAAGGGCCGAGAGCTCGCACAAGGGGAACCTACAAAATCCTGAGTACAAATGTTTGAAATTTAGTAATGTTATAACTTCTCAATGTAAATTCCACTAGGATTAAGCATAAAATTAAAAAAAAGGTGAATTCAGCTGTATATAATAAATACTGTATAAAAGCAAGCTAAGTTTTAAGTAAGCATTTATTCTAGTAATTGTGGTTTAATATATTGTTATAAGTATATACTGTATGCTGTTAAATAGGGCTACCTAAACCATTATCACTGATACAGTAAAGCCTGCATGTTGAACTAGAAAAATATTTTGTACTACAAGGGACAGAAAAAAGTTAATTTTATGCAGGAATAAAAATATAAAAATGGCTGAAAAAGTCATTGAAGAGAAATGATTATTTTTGTATTCTGTGCAAACCGTAAATGGTCATTAATCTTATAGTGACAAGAAGTTTGAAGATTTGTTCATTCATTTATCTATTTTTCATACTGTTTATTCTCTGTAGGCTTCCAGAGGCTTGTCACAGAGAGATCAATCAGAATCAGAATCAGAAAGAGTTTTATTGCCAAGTATGCTTGCACGTACAAGGAATTTGTTTTAGTGACAGAGCTTCCACAAGAAAAAACAAATGACAAGACAAAACAGCACGACACACACACAAAAAAAATGGAGTAGGGTGTGAGATACTTTTAAAGAAGTTACATAATCAACGCACTAAGTAGGGGATGCCTTGTACTAGGGGGCAAATACATACACAATTATACACACAATCTTAAAATAGCCCACAACGCATGTCTTTGGACTGTGGGAAGAAACCGTCAATCTCGGAGAAAACCTACAAAGCATATGGATAACATGCAAACTTCGATCCCACAGCAACAGTGCTAAATCCTGAACCAGTTCAAAACTGAGGTCATGAAATCATCATGTGTGCATATAATGTGCTCAATACTTTCATGCTCTTAAAAAGCGTGCCCATTTTATGCTAAATCCCCCATAACATTTTCACCTCTAAATCTAGATTTTAATGTGTGCAATGTCAGTACCAACTTACAATAAGTCTGAATATGACACAGAGTGAACATCATTATCATCATCAGCAGTGGCCTAGTGGTTAGCACTGTTATCTTGCACCTCCAGGGTCTGGGTTCGATTCCCTCCTGGGATCTGTATATTCTCCCTGTGCTTGATGGGTTTCCTCCCACAGTCCAAAGACATGCAGGTTAAGTTAATTGGTGTTCCCATGGTGCCCTGTAGTGTGGGGTAAAAGCGTGTGAGTGTACAGTATGTATGTGTGTGCCCTGCGATGGACTGGCACCCTGTCCATTGTGTACCCTGCCTCGTGCCCTGGGATCAAGTCTCCTGGGATAGGCTCCAGGCCTCCGTGACCCTGAATACAGGATGAAGTGGTTTTAATCCACAATGTTTTACATAATTCATATTAATTAATAACTAAGCGGTTAGAGCATATGAATGCATTAAGATTAGTTTCTACGCTATATATGGTTTTGTGAGGTTTTACAAGACAAATGGAGATAGGTCTCTTTTCACTAGGGTTGACCTATGGAGGAGATTATTTTCTTTTTTAGAAGGTAACAATGGTGACTTCAAAGAAGGTTCCTTTGCCGACTACAGCAGAGTGTTGTTATTTCAACAAGAGCCCTAAAGGCAAGTATTAATGGTGCAAGGTTAAGAAAAGTATAACGAGTTTTTGGGCTGTTTGAGAACCAGACCAGCTGCTGCTTTTTGAACCATCTGTTAATGATCGAAGGTCAGCCAGGAAGTCACAGTAGTCCATTCACGAGATGATGAAACCCTGGATTAGAAGTGGAACTCCACACGGTGACAGTTATATGTTAGTGTAAAATGTGAGTCTACTTTAACTTTAAAGAATTTTCCACCCTGAACAATAAGTATATTAATCTTTATAATTAAACGCATTCTTTACTGACATCCAAGATTTATTTTGTAATTAGGTTCTAAGTTGACTTTTTAATTTAAACTTTGCCCAGTAACATGTTACTGGATTTTCACTGGGGGTAACGGTTTCACTTTACTGGCATTTGAAATTATTTATAGGTTCAAGTCTACCTACATAAAGAGAGTGATGGAGTAGCACTTTTGTCCTTTAATCTATCCATTGTGCTTGTCATCATATACATTAGCCAAACCAGGTCTCAGTCATGACTCAACATAACGATGCTAAAATACTTTTAGAACTTCCAACGCTTGCTCTGTCTATTATTTCAACATCGCATGATCCTGAACGTTTGGGGAGAAGTAGAAGTAAAAAAAGAAGCTATTGTTTGCCATTATATCTTCAGTAACAGAGTCATCCTGTGATGACAGATCAGCTTAAATGTCATATTTTAGGGTGGAGTTTTCAAAGGAATCTGATTCCATGCACAATAAAACACTAAATATAGTACTCTTGTGTAAAAGAAGTATGCCTCGTTTGCATGTTAACTTTATTTTCAATTTCAGTAACTTCATATGGGCCGGCAAAGTGGCTTAGCATTTAGCACCTCCAGGGTCTGGGTTGGCCTGCTGCCTCGGGGTCTGTGTGCATGGAGTTTGCATGCTTGGTGAGTTTTCTCTGTGTGCTCCGGTTTTATCCGTAGTGTGTGAACCATTATGTCTGTGTTTATACTGTACTGTATATCTGTGGGTGCCATGCAATGGTCAATGTGAGGGTTGCATCAGGAAGGGCATCCAACATAGAACCTGTGGCCTGGATTGCACCCTGTCCAGGGTGTACCAGCGTGTATCCCAAGTCTCCTAGGATAGGCTCCAGGCCCCCTGTGACCATATACAGGATAAAAAGGTAGAGTGACTTTATATGGATCAGTCATTTCAATACTACTTTTTACTACTACAATACTACAATTACTGTGTATTTCTTTTATTTCTATAACCAAAGTTTTGCATGCACCCAATTATAGACATATGAAAAGTGAAATATGCACTTTTCCCCCTTTCTTTTTTCTTCTTCTTCTTCTTTTTTTTTTTTTAAACCTGGGCTTTAGGAAACAATGGTTTACAAATGAGACACGTCTGCCATCTGGTGGTGAAGTATATAACACACGTCTACTAAAATGTTTTTTGTTTTTGCACGCCCCCTGTAGTTGTTTCCAAGTATAGCAGTTCTGAAGGAGACCCAGTTTGACTTGTCATTTTGACTTTGATCAAGTTTAATTGATCCTGGAAAAAAAAATTGTTCAATTCAAAAGTAACAAGTAATATGACTGAATGTGTGTATGTATTATTTAACACATATTGATTCATATTTGTTATTTTTAAATTGAACAATTCTTTCTTAGAAACTATCATAATTAAGTATATGCCATTGCAGTAGGTGACATTGCTCGGTGGTAGGTTTCTTGCTTTCCATGCGAGTTCATATTCCCACCCAATGCCCAAACTCCAGCCACTTGTCAATGTGAGGGTTGCTTCAGGAAGGGCATCCGGCCTAAAACCTGTGCCAAGTTGTTTGTGGATCGGATGGTCCGCTGCGGCGACCCCTCGATGAGATCAGCCGAAAGGCTAACGACAACCTATTATGTAAGCAAATACCCAAACATACATATTTATGGAGCACATCTGTGGACCCCAAGCGTTTAGTGAAGTAACCTATTAAGTGACCTCAGACTTGGAGAAGCTTCACTGGTGCTCCATAAATATGCCTTTCTCTGAAATGGCGCATTAATAGTGGGGAAAAAAATATACACACGCAACAGAAGGTACTGCTACATATAGCTTGTTCTGTCTCAATTTTAGACCTGTATGGAATTTGACTAAGCATGATTAGATTCAGACAGATGAATGGATGAAAGATGAATGGTGTGATACTCCATACACACTATAGCCTGTTTAGACTATATAGTGTCTCTACACTGGTGATGTTGCCCTACATACTGGCTGCTTGTCTTAGACTTGTTGACATAGTTTTATTAGAATGTGAAAGCCCACGTGTGTAAGAGTGGACCTCGGTCATCATGGTTCAAAGAAAGCCTCACAACGGACTGGAAATGTTGCCTGGAGGTATTCCTCTACTCCACTCAATTTAACTTAGCCTTGATCCATGCTTGATAATAAACCATTATGCATAGAGTGGATGGAGAGTTCTGCTTTTTATTATTATTATTATTATTAGTAGTAGTAGTAGTAGCAGTAGTAATTTTATATATTATTATAAACTTTTATATTTTTATATTTTATTATTATAACACCAGATATACTTAAAGGAAGTGTTATAGTGTTCTATTAGTTTTGATCTATTTACTGTAAATAACCACAATCAATGCACCACATGTTGGGCATGGTGTCATCATACGTGAGTAGATAAATGAAGCATAGATAAACAATAAATAAAAAGATCAGTTACTGGCATTATTTTCATTTTATTATCATTTTATTTAGTATTTTTTCTATTTATGTGTGAGCATATACTGTATAGCTACAAATACTGCTATGTCTTCTGTATACCATATTTAAAAGACATAAAAGGTTAATGCTGCCTAAACAACTTCTTAATTAAGTGTCACTTTAACAAAAATAATTACTTGTACAGAAAGTAAGTAAACGAACAATTTAACTGATGGAATGTAAATACAACACAACAGCCACAAGGCTAGGAGAACAACAGTGACTCTCGATTACATATCAGCGAACTAGTGACAGGATCTTGGGCAACCAAGGCTCAAATATACCTGTGGGGATCAAAGGTCATTCTGTCTGGTCTAATCCCAAAGAAAAGCCAATGAAGCTCAAATTGCTGAAAAGAGTCAATGCTGGCCATGATAGAAAAGTATGAGAACCAGCCAGTGCATCACAGCCTTCTATGTATGGGGTGCAAAGAGTTCAAGGTTGTTGATCCGTCCTCCAAATTCCCCAGATCTCAATCCAACTGAGCATCCATGGAATGCTGGACAAAGAGATCAGATCCATGAACCCAAAGCGCCCAAAGGATCCTCCGCTAACATCCTAGTTTTAGACACCACGGCTCACTCTTAGAGGCTCACTAAGAAATATTATATGATTATGAAATACAGTATAATTTAACACTTTTATAGAAAAATAATCAGTAACATTGACAAGTTTTCATTAACAGCACATCTCAAAGGATTTAAAATAAAAAACAAAACAAAACAAACAAAAAAAACCTGAAAAGCACCAAGACTTCCATCCTGAAGAATCTTCTTGTGGCAAAAAACTGTAACAGAGTGTTGACACTGGAGACTCCTTCCAAAAGTAATAATGTATTTGAACAAACACATTCATGCAACCCCTTTTTCACAGCTGTCACGGAGCATTAATCAACACCTTCTGACCAATCTGGATCTACTGTAGCACTCAACACTGGTTTGGTATAAAGCCTCAAACTAGATGTTACTATTGCATTACACTCTTATTAGTAATGACTTCATGTTTATCTAAGACTCCCACTAATAAAATGTAACCAGAGATCTGTTGTGTTCTATAGTAATGTAGACATGAAAAGACTCCACAGATGTTATTGATATGTAAAGTTATGCTATCCATTATTAGAGACTGGTTTTGAAGATCACATATGTCTATTTGAGAATGTGTTCTTGTGAAAGTCCAGAAATTCAGAAGTGTGAACTATGCTGGACAGGCATGTGCTGAACATCTGCAGACACACACTCACACACATACACAAGGGGTGATTTATGTTCCGAGTGCTGCATCCAGGTTCAGAGATCAGGCCCTCTTGTCCATTGATACGGGTGTGGAGAAGCTCAACGAGGCAGAGAGGTGACTGTTGATCATTTAGGATAGCAGGGTTCATTGATGCACAGTGAGAAAGACAGAGGGAGTGATTCAACTAAAGACTTGACTTATACACCTGCGTGAACTCTGACATGTTATTCACAGTCTTCACATTCTTACTGAAAAACCATTTAGTTTTATTATGGGGGTTCTTTTTATGGTTAATTAAAAGAAGGCCTTAAAATAATTATATTTTGTTTGCAGGAAATCCATGTTAAAAAGTATTTTTTCTATGATTTTGCACATTGCAAGGTGAGCCCTCATCATACTAATAAGAAGACAACGAAGTTCCCACTTCTTATTAAGTTCTGCATCTTGCATTGATAACATCTTCACCAGTTTTTTTTTTTTTTTTAAAACATGTACGAAAAAGCGTTGCACATTACCAGTTTCCACTGTGTGCTGTTGTATAAGTTCTTAGTGTATCATTTTATTTAGTTGTTTATTTTTTGCAGATGTCGGGAACATCAGTGTGATGGGGGATTGCATCAGGTGATAATAAAAAGACTGATACTTCTAATGATTATTATTATTTTTGATATTCTTTTTAATGTTGCTAAGTTGATTGACTTAAAAAAAGTTGATGCAGCATCATTTAGTAGAATAAATTTTTTACATTCCAAATTATTATTATGTCACAGCATTATGTACTCTAAACTTTTGTTTATAAACTGGACTCACATCTCCTGTTATACTGAAATTCCAGCCTCCTAAAACACAGCATGCTGCAGATCAATCCCTGCTATCCGTTATCACACAAATGAGGATGGGTTCCCTGTTTTTCCTTGCCACTGTTGCCGTCACCCTCGGCTTGGTTATTACGGACAATCTTATCATTTTGATTCATACACATTTTATACAAACTTCCATAATTTCTTTTGCTTGTGTAAAGCTGCTTTGCGACAATGACAATTAAAAATAGAAATAAAATTGAATTTAATTAAATTGTTCTAACCCCCTTAGCTTAAATAATGGCGTACAGTATGGTGACCACTTCATGTGTGAAAATGATGTCTCCTGTTCCCAGAAACACTATTTTTACAATTTAACCAGTGGAATATGCCTGTGCTGTCAGGAAAGAAAAAGAAAAATCTATTGATTTAATAACCTGGTCATTCAGTACATTCAGGTCATCAGCTGACTTCATTTTATTGCCACATAACGTTGCTGGGCCTAGACCTGACCAACCGAAGCAACCCCAGATCATAACACTGGCTCCGGAGGCTTGTACAGTGGACATTATACATTATGGATGCATCACTTCATGTGCTTCCTTTCCTACCCTGACTTCCTTTCAAGATCCTCATCAGATCACATGACCTTTTTGCATTGCTCCAATGCCTAATTTTTATGATTTCTAGCAAATTAAAGCCTTTTTCTCCAGATTAATGTCACTAAGAAGTGGATTCCTTAAGGACACACCTGTTTAGTCCCAGTCCTATGAATTAATGGTGTCAAACTCAATATGCCTTTTTAATATTTTGTTGCATAGTTCTTAATTCATTTTAATTTTTTTAATCTTATTTTTTTATTTAATTGTCACAGGCCAATAATTTGACCCTTTTGAAATAGCAACATTTTTTAACAGCAGTGTTTATAGTTAAAAAAAAGACAATATATATTTTGTTCCCAGGGCACCAAATAAATAAGTGAAGGTTGATGGGACAGTATTCGGGTTGTCCTGGCCCTTTTTTTGGCTGTGTTCCTGATATCATTCCATGTGTTTGTTGTGTTTGTTTGGAGACTGGATGTTGTTGAGGTTTGTTCTAGATGCAGATTTCACATTGACAATTATTTGCTTCAAAAAGTCCCACTATAGTGTAATAATACTCTGGCAATTCAGCACTGCTGTGACATTTGTGACAGAGTAAATCGCATTTTGTGTGTTAGACTGTGTGCGTGTGTGTGTGTGTGTGTGTGTGTGTGTGTGTGTGTGTGTGTATTTGTGTGGGTTGGCAGGCTGAAACACTAGTCTCTCAGTGGAGTGTCACGCCAGCACTGTCTGTTTGCAGAGGGTTGCCCTTGGAGAGGCTGTGTAAAGTGTTTGGATATGACAGCGTATGGTTAGGGTGTGCACTAGAAAAGAGTGCTTTATAATAATTTCCAGACACTCATAACAGTATGTCCCTCTTTATGTCCTGCTCAAGGGCACTACGACCTGAAAGAGCAGAGGAAAATTGGGGGAAAAGCTGCCAGGTTTAAGCATGGCATGCACTCTGGATATTGGGCTCTAATAGCTGGGGCTTTGTGCCTGTTAGCTTTGGCACATAGCACTAAAACATTTCACTGAGCTTTGCTACCAAAAAAATCTGTCCGATATTTAAAGTAATATAAAATAAATCACTGAATGAAAATGTAATTCAATTCACAAAGAGACTGAATGACTTGCATTATTTCATAATGATTGATTTTTTTTTACTTTCTTCCATTAATATTTTTCCACATTCCCGACAATGCTGTCTGATTACCTGCCGATATTCGCACCAGAGAGATGTATTTATTGCTTTCTGTATCTGTAACTAAATAAAATAATGGTGGCATGGTGGTGTAGTGGTTAGCACTGTCGCCTTGCAACTCCAGGATCCAGGTTTGATTCCCGACTCGGGTCTGTGTGCATGAAGTTTGCGTGCTCTCCTTGTGCTTGGTGGGTTTCCTCCAGGTACTTTCATTACCTCACAGTCAAAAGACATGCAAATTGCCCATAATGTGTTGGTGCATTGAACCATGGATGAAGGTAAGTCAGTACGATCCACAGTATTGAAAAGAGGGAAAAGCAGCTGTCTGCCAAAACCAGTCATAGAAATACCTTCAGCAAGAAAACCCCACCTGCTAGTGTTATGTCATCTTAAACAACACTTTGTCTCCTTAGTAATTTCTTTACAAAGCCAGTCTCAATTGCCTCTGAATGTCCAAGTTGTTCCAATCTTTCATTAAAGTGAATGTTAGCTTCCGCCAACACACTGACAGGTTCATGATTCATGTCACCATTTTGCACGCGTTTAATGTGAGCAACACAAAGCTGAATCCCAAATCTCTTTCCCACCCCTGAACAAGAGCGCTACTTGTAGGTTGTGGAACAAAAGGTTTGAGTGCACCGGCAAGGACAATATTCTGGATTCAACTCAGAAACAGTTAGTTAGCAAAGGGTATTTTAAAGCAGAATAAGTTGAGACAAAAAGAGACTGTCCATTACATCTATGGTTTATTCTACTCACTATTTGACCACCCATTACCGGCAAGAATTTAATACCCCTGGTTAAAACAAAACATTCTCACTATCACTATCCTTCAAATAACTCACAAATTCTACTTCTCTATAAAACCTCTGTCTAATCCTAATAACATTATGCAACAAAAGCATGAAATAGTCTTCAGCTGTGAAAAGGCAAACATTTGCTAGGACTCAAGGTCACTAAAACATAACACAGGAGACATCTCATCTGAACTTTGACCCCGGATAATCCTTATGTCATCGTGTCTAATCCTGACCTCCGAAAGACCAGTGCAGTGTGAGGTCATGGAGCACTCGTCAGCCAAGTCTCTCTCTCTCTCTCTCTCTCTCTCTCTATCTATCTCTCTCTATCTATCTCTTTCTCTCTATGCCTTTTACAGATTACAGGCATATTTTGAGGATTAAAAATTCCACAACTTTAAGAACAGATGAAAGTAAGCTTCCCTAAACTACATTTGTTTCCTATTATAGCTTGCTCTTATAATGCTGTTGAGAAGTCTGTTGATGCTGTTTCATTATCTTTGTACCAGGCGGTGGAAAGTGCCAAAGGTTATCGCTGATCCTCTCCTTCTGAACAGAAAAAAAAAGAATCCCCATAAATAACAGCACAGGTCTGGCCTGGAGACCTTTATGCATATCACATACAAATAAAGTGCTTAACAAACCTGAGAAAGCTCTCATACTATTCTGTTAAA
The DNA here is from genome assembly GCF_024256425.1 of Clarias gariepinus. Taxonomy (NCBI): domain Eukaryota; kingdom Metazoa; phylum Chordata; class Actinopteri; order Siluriformes; family Clariidae; genus Clarias; species Clarias gariepinus. The sequence continues at coordinate 13,067,619 of NC_071106.1, read as the reverse complement.
AGAGATTGAAATTGCTTTGGTGCTTTTGGGAGTATCCTTAAAAATCATTTGGATTTTTTATACTGTATGTAACGGCACATTATGTTGCATAATGGCCAAAGCAGCTACATTCAGACTGTTATTAAAAGCCACTTATTTTCAGCTTTACTTTAGGGTTGTACTTTTGTAGTTAAAAACAAAGCAAAAGGATATACTGTATAAGGGGATGCAAGTCAAATCTGGACTTTAGATTGTGCAGAATAACAGAGCACAATTATGAAATTAAAAACTCCTATTAATTCTCTATACTGTATAATCTCCTGCTACACTCATGCACTTATTCCAGCTTTTATTTTCATTAGTGTTTTCTCAGTGCACTGGAGTCATGACGGACTGTCTGATTCACATTTGAATGAATTTGAACTCTGGCCACCAAGGAACTCCCTTAATAACCCAAACATGTGGAAATGTCTCGGAGTGAGGTCAGGACTGTACACCAGATATGGCAATAACTCCCAGCAGAGTTTCTGTGATGTGCGAGTGGTGTTTGTGAAGTTGCAAATTGGTTTTGTGTACAGTTTCTACAGACAGATGCATCTCTTCAACGAATTAGCGACACGTTATCTGTTGATTTTCAAGGATCTGATGTATGAATGAATGTACTAGCTGAATTTTCATGGGAAAAACTTTTCTCTCCAAGCTACGTCGACTAGGATTATCATTCACGGATGTACGGGCTTCTTTTTAATATATGTAACATTTACAGTAAAAAACATTAAACTGATACATGGACATACCGTAAATGTCCATCAGTGGCGATTTCTTTAAGACTGCATGGGAAGCTCAGCTTCCCCTATAATGTCACAAAATTAATGGTCAAATTATGTACTATTGTATTAACATTTTATTGACTAAAAATGCGTAGGAAAATGTTTATCTCAAAGACGAGTTCGTTCAAAATCAGTTAGATATAGCAGGTCGGCTGACTTGATTTTCTTCTCATACATTCCCGTAGCGTCACAGTGCATTTCCCCGTTAAAGCCCAGTGTCCATTGACTTAAATGCGGCTGCTTTGAACGTTTTTTTTCAGTGCTTTAAAACTAGACGGTCATTGGATAAACGCTGCGATTATGTCCCGCCCGCGGACGCTCAGCAACTCTGGGGATGAATGGAGCAGTGGGCGGGCCAGGACGCTGGGCTGCTGCATGATGATTGGAGGAGCTGTTTAAAGGGCGGAACCCCTTTTTTGATTAAGTAATATATTGTAGCGTTTTTCACCGCTAAGCAGGAACTTGAAGAGGCGAGTGAGCTTCCTTGCTGCCCAATGCTAATGGCTGGTTTTCGGTCGAGCTTCCGGGGCGAGCTTTACTTGCCAGTACCCGCTTCGCGATCTAACGAGCTAAACCACGCCGAGCCCGCAACGTGTTCCAGCGCATCATCTATTTGCGGCAACAGATAGGAATCTTTGCGCGTCACCTCGTTTAACCGCCGGTAATCGACACAAAACCACCACGATTCATCCTTTTTACGCACCAACACAACCGGTGAAGACCACGGTCCGGACGCTGGCCCTATGATGCTCGAGTCGGCCATCTCACGCAGCTTCTGCTCGGCGATAGCTCGTTTAGCTAAGGGAAGGCATCTCGGATGTAACCGAACAGGAGCTGCGTTACCCGTATCAATCGTGTGCTGCACCAAATTAGTATGTGTGCACTCGCGCTCATCTACCGCGAAAATGTCCGCAAACTCATGTAAAAGGGACTTCACGGTGTCGGTCTGTGTCTGACTGAGCCCTACGCTGCTACGTTGCATAAGCTCGGCCATTATTCTTGTACGGTCTGCTACCGGATGTTTACATTGTGCGCCCACCGGAAGTTCCGCCCCCCTGGTGCGCTCTACTAACATGTCCGGCTGTGCTTTGGGCACTAGCAACCTGGCTAACCCGAAGCTGCCACGCAACGTTCCGTCATTGAGGTTAAGTACTGCACGCCACCTTTCCAAAATATCCAACCCCAAGATATAATCATCTTCAATGTCGGCCACAAAGAATGGATGAAAAAGAATGATTGCACCTACTTGTATTCGCACTGTGCGACAGGCCCGTATCTTCAAACAGCTCCCCGACACGGTGCGAATGTTCAAGGCTGGGGCCGGCAGCATACAACCGCAATCGCCTTGTCCTAGTACTCCCCAGCGCAGCAGCGAAACTGTAGAGCCGGTGTCCACGAGCGCCCGTAGCGAAACGTTGTCCAGGCCACAGTTAACGTAGACCCCCGCGCGATTTCCTACACGTCCTGACCGAAGGTTGAAACCGGCAGTTGGGGAAACAAAGAAGGCTGTGGGAGGCGGCTTCCCCTCGGCGCCCCCCGAAGCTAGTTTAACGGCTGCTGTCCCCCCTGTCCCCGGCTAGGTTCACCTACCGAGTGGCCCTGAGCCACCGGAGGTCGCTCGGCTCTTTCGCTGGTCCATGGCGAACGCCCCTAGTGGCTCAGAGGCGCTCCACACGCGAGTTGCCAGCTCCTCGCACGCGGCCTCCTTACGGTCACCCGTGCCGAACTGGAAGAGGAGCGACTCCCGCAGCTTCGCCCAGTCCTTCCGCTCATCAGCCCGGAGGTCTTCCAACGCCCGCAGCGCATCACCCTCCAACGAGAGGGCCACCCGGACGGCTGTTTCCTCCGGGGACCAGCCCGCGAAGTCGGCGGCTAGCTCTACTTAGGCGAGGAACGCGTGGGGATCGACGGCGCCGTTGTAGGCCGGCAGGCGCAGCTGCAGGTCGCTTCGCTGGCGGACAGGGCACGGAGCTGTAACTTGGTCCGGTGCCGGCGCTGCGTCACTGGAGGAATCCCCTCCGAGGTCCAGTGCCGAAACCTGGAACGTGCCGCTCCGCTCCGGTCGCCGCTCTTTGCCCATGCTGGCCCCGTCAGGGAGGGTTTTCTTTCTCCTCAGCTGCTCTGCTACTCGGCGGCCTACTCGAATCCTCCGGATTTCCTCCGGGGTGCGCTCTAACCATCTACTCTCCATCCCACTTCTGACACCAATAGTAGCGTTTTTCACCGCTAAGCAGGACTTGAAGAGGCGAGTGAGCTTCCTTGCTGCCCAATGCTAATGGCTGGGAGTATTTTATTTAGTTTGAGACACAAACGGCACATTCACAATCAACAAGTCACACAAACCACAAGACACACTTCTAACCCACACACACAACCTGGCCGAAGCCACTAACCCAAACACCTTTCCCCAACAGGGTGACAACATAACAACCCCTCCCACAAATCATGATGGTTCCCAATCGAAACCCCGCCCACGCCACAATATGTATAAGTATACATCAGCGCTTTAGAGATTTAAGTTCAGTCCCATTGTAAGGGTTATAGTACAAACTTTCGGGTGGCTCCCGCACTTAAATCCAATTAAAAAGTACTGAAAAGAAAACAAAACTTAGGCTTTATATCCCAGCTTACATCTCGCATTCGCGTTCAACTTCACACACACCGGACTGCATTACCCACAATGCATCTCCCGCACTGGACTACATTCCCGTAAACAGCTGTTGTAAATCAACCTCTCTCTCCCGCAACAACACGCTCTTTGTTGGCGGCGCCCATGCGATCGACGCACTCATTCATATGAGTAGGAAAAAGATGCAATATTATGGTTTCCGCAATTTTTTATTATTTGCGTACTGACTGGGCCCAGGATTTGCAGGTAAAGTGCTACGATGAACTGCTGCAATCTGTATTGTCTGTTATTGCTGGTGATATAAACCATTTTTGTTTGAACAAATCATTCTTTAAATAATTAAAAAAAACATATTATAGCCTTCTTGACTTTGCTCAGTGTTTCAGCATTGTAAAGATAGTTCGTTCATATAATTTAAGTAGCTCGTGGAAGGGGAAACTAGCCAGAATTTACGTACAAATAACATAATGAATTTTATGATAAAGTCCTAATATGAGCTTCCCCTGTTTCAAAAGCTAGCAGCCGCCACTGATGTCCATATATTTTATTTCTGTATCGGCTGGAAGTATTCATTTTGTGTGCAAGAATGACTTTAATATTTTGATCAGTTAATAAGTTTAATAGTGTTAAATAGAGTACCAATGCTAAGCCTTCTTCTTTGTTTTGGATCTAATACACCATGAATGGAACACCAGTCCATCACAGATTATCATGCACACAAATTCACACACATATTCACACTCTTTGGATACTACAGTATTGGGTAGATAATCCACTTACTGGCATGTTTTTGGTAGGTGAAGGCATGGAGAGCCTAGAGAGAGAGAGATATGGGAACTTTAAGGCTTTCTGAGATTTTGTGTGGATCTTCCAATGTCTGTTACAATTCTCTTTGATGTACATCATGTGCCCATAAAACAACCCCCTCATTGCGCTTCCTCATTCCGTGGGTGATAATACTTTCTATAATGTCGAGATGAATATTGATGCAAACGACTCGCTGGAACTGCTTTGTCTTTACAGAAAATGCTAATGTGCTTGCTATTGTCTGCCTGTCTCCGGGTCTCCATATGACTTACGTACATGTTAATGACTTTGTTCTTTTGATGTACAGGGCATACATAACCCAGAGCGCCTGGCTAAAAGGCTTAAATATGATTTATTTTGCTGATAATAAAGACACTGCATGTTTGTCCCTCTCTCCCAGCGAGAACATATAAAAATCCAACAGACAGTTCACGGTTGTACTGGGGACCCTGCAGCTCTAAGGATGCAATGCTACATGTGGAGCCACTGTATCACCCAAAGAGTCTTCCCCCACTCTTAATATATGATGGATGAATAGGTGAAGGAGTGGGTAGTCCTGGTGCCCCACATGTTCAGGGTTTAAACCTGAGCTTATTGTCCATATGTGTTCTCTACTTTCTTTTCACTTTCCAGAAAACAGCCAAGTGGATTAAGTGGCTAAGCTAAATGTGTGTGTGTGTGTGTGTGTGTGTGTGTGTGTGTGTGTATCTGTCGTTGTGTCTGTCTATTTGTGTGTGAAACCAAAGTAAAGTAATATCAAAAATCACAAACAAGATAATTGTTGAATTTTTTCCACAGCCTGTAGTTCAGCTGTTATGCTGTTTGTACTGGTCAGAGAGCCTTAAAGATTGGCTTTAACCAAAAGCCCAGCAGGACCACCCGGAGCTGCAACATGGCTAGGCACATTTCCAGAACAGAGGCATTTAAACTACCGGGAAAAAAATTTCTAAGCAACCAGAAACTAAAAATATGATGATTACGTGCTTTGAATATCAAAGGAACCATAAAATTGCTAACAGACCAGACCTCCAAATAATGATAGATTGATTTATTAATTAAAATTTATTCATGCATCCTGATCAGCGTTGTGGAACTAAAGCAGAAGCACTTGACATGAAGCGTGAACATACTGTACACTGGATAGGGAGCAAATCTATTGCAGATCACCAAAACAAACCCATCAACTTTCCTTTACCTTACAAAACTTTAGGAGTGAAGGATTTAAGCCTATATTTGCCAGATTTTTAATAAATATAAAAATAACTAATATGGACTAATATGTAAATACCATGGCGATATCCTTTAACAACCCTACAGACATGGGTACCATATTGCTTTTATGTAACAGTTCTACTGCTGACAAAATGTGCTTGAAGACAGCAGTGTTTTTATATCTGTGTATTCCTATTTTGTATCTTCAATCTCTAAAATATAGGGTATAGAGTTCAACGTTGCCGAGCAACAAATATATTCTTTGCTTCCCATCAAAACTGATTAAAAGGCTATTTATTTGTAAACTCAAGTGAAGGCAATGTTTCATGTTAAGGTGTACATTCATTTTCTGACTCGACAATTGTCAAATGTCTCATCTCTTCTCGTCGTCTATACTGCTTTCTTCTGTATACAGGGTTGCGAGGGGGTTTGGACTTAGGGCATGAGGCAGGGGACACCTGCACCCCAATCCATCGCAGGGCACACACATACACACACTTATTCACACACTACGGGCAATTTGGGAGAATCAATCAGCCTAATCCTAATGTCTTTGGACTTGGGGAGGAAACCGGACTACCTAGAGGAAAAATGCACCAAGCATGGAGAGAACATGCAAACTCCATGCACAAAGACACTGGAAGGGAATTGAACCCGGACCCTGCGGTGCAAGGCGACAGTGCTAACCACTAAGCCACTGTGCTGCCACATTGTCAAATTGCTGCCTGTAGTCCAGCTAGCTCGAATTAAATGAATGGAATTTTGAAGACAGCTGATGTTTATCCAAGTGGAGTTGTGCCAGGATATCCTCACTCATGGAATGCCCTTGCCCCTGCCAATCAGACATTAATAAATAGTTTGACAGAACCTACAGTAAATAAATGAAATAAGCATGTGGCACATGAAAAAAAAAAGCTGTTTTTGACTCACAGGTGCAGAAAAATTAGGTTAACGTTCCCAACAAAATAAACAAATAAATAAATAAATTCAATATCCCTGGGCAGGAATACCATTTAATTGTACTGCTTTACCTCCATCAGCGTTTCTGTGTTGTGCATGCGCTCTCTGCAAGCACATGGTATCTTCATCATCATAATCCCATTACAGGTCGGCATTTCTGCTCTGAAGTTTGTTTATTTTAGGCATGTCAAGCTGCAGACGTTCACTTTTTCGGTTTATGGTGTGTTTAGTTGTCTCTGAGGGAATCTAATTGCTTCATAATTATGCAGTAATTTCCGATAGGCAGAAGCATCTGATATGAGTGAAAGTCATCATTCCATCCTGAGAGTTTACCGCTCACTAATTCTATCTTGATTTGTTTCGCAGCAGTTGCAGCACATCTAAAGAATCTCCTAAGAGTCTATGATTCACCCGCAATCTGATTTTTCTTATAATCTTATGGAGCGAGTAGCCACTTAAATTGCACCATGTCAGTTTAAATTTGCAGTAATGCCACCATGGCTGTGGTTTGGCCCTGTGAGATGGAAATGAAGTGAATGCTTCAGCTGCTGGTTTCCTGACCTTACTGAGCAACTGTATGTCTCATTAAGCACTGAAGCATAGCTGACGGCTGATGGTTCCCATTCTACATTTTTTTTTTTTTTACTAGGCTTTGTTCAAGGGCTTTAGACTCAATGTTGGAGCTCTCTGAAACAATAGACCACTTGTAGCTGTTCGCTAAATAACTTTTTTCTTTCTTATTCACCAAGCAGGACTATATTATACAATCATGAAATATAACATGTCTTCATAAATGACATACACCGTCGCATGGACTGGTTTGGTTAGATCCAGATGGTGGCGGACCTCTGTTGAGTGTAATGGTAAATAGATCAAAGTTAGCCTTAAACACAAGAACAGGACGCCGTGATTAAACTCGATAGCCACAAAGCCATAAAGAGTGAGAGGTCATTATTGTTAATGAATGTTTCAGACATACTATTCACTGTATTCCCACATCATCCATATTGGTAATGACATCATGCCTGGAATGCCAGAGTCGGAGAATATGGAAAGAAAATGTCGACCTTTGGTATATAGTGATATATTTAAAAAACACTGCCATGAATCTAAGTTGGTCCGAACCTGATCCTGAGTTACTGTCTATGTCACCACCACATGTTCACCATGTGGGTTTTCTCTGGGTGCCCCAGTTTTCTTACAGCTCCCCAGACAAAAAATGTCAGCAGGTAGACCAACTACTGTAACTCAACCGCCTATAGGTGTGTGTTCTCAGCACTCACTAAGTATTACTGAGATTGGCCCCAGATCTAAAACATCCCTGGCCAGAATAATAAAGATAAATGAATAAAAATACCCAGCAGTAATTAGACAAAGAGCACAATAAATGAGATGTAGTAACTGGGTGGAATGTTACCTGTACAGTACATTATGATGTTCAATGTAAGAACTTGCACACTTAAAGTTTTTATGCAGTTAGTTAGATTCAGTCCTAAAGATAATCCTTATACTGCGGTTTATAACATAGCTGAAGCTTTCCACATCAGAGTTAATTTGGCTTGTAGTGTCAAAGTAGCAACAAAATGGTTTACCCCACGTAGATATGTTAAGCTACCAATTTAATGAGCCTACTGCGCATTTTTCTAAAACATCAAGATCAAATGTACAAGCATGTATACTTACTAAAATTTACTAACAGATTTTAAAAATGACTTTTTTACATGAGTTTAATATAGCAAAAGGTGTCAGTTTTAAGCATTAGTCCTACTGTACTAAACAACTTTACCTACACATGGCACGCCTGAGTTACCAGTAACCCTGACCTGTTCTGCTCTCTGGACCTGCCTGATCTATCTTGAAGAGCTTCTTTATAAAGTATTTATCACTTGGAGGCCCCATATGGTCAGCTTATGAATACGCTGCCTGGCCAAAAAAAAAAAACATCTAATTTTGATTGCAACACACATGTGGTGGCCAGTTCATGTGTGAAAACCTTTTGCTTCCAGAAACACTCAACAATTTCAGGGAATAAATCAGGGAATAAAAAACTACATTGATGGTGCCCTTGTCATTCAGGTCATTGCCACATAATGTTGCCCAGCCTAGACCTGACCCACTGAAGAACCCCCAGATCAAATACTTCCTCCAGAGGCCTGTACAGACTTTTTTGGACAGAACAACATGTGACAGCAGAGGATAATTCCACTTGATGCAAAAGCATGATGATGACTTTGGACTGCACTGATACAAACCATTGGAATACAAACTGCTGGCTACTTCACAATGGCTTTTGACTGCATCTGCTCCAATGGTTTTAGGACATCATCTGCCAAGAACAGTTTCGTGACCAAGGTAACATCAACACTGTGGATTTTGTGCTAACTAAAACACATTTTCTTTTATACAGTTTTATAAGTAGGACATTTGTGTGCCATATGGTCAAATGTGCAATTGTATAAAAGGAAATGTGTTTGATGTTACCTTGCTTACTGTACATATCTGTTATAGAATGGATTTATTTGTGATTGCACTATCTGCTGTTGCACCCAAATAATCACCGGAATGTTTTCCTTTTTGATTTTGGTTCCTCTCAAGGTAACTTCCTCATGCGATCTTAGCTTAGAGTTTTAGCTTGTCACCATTACATCATACTCCAGGATTCCTGAAGGACTTTTATGACTTCAATTTTTGCCAAGTTTCTTGCTATCATTTTCAGCCTAGTTCCTGTATCTTTGTAGATATTTTTTCTTGTTTCCACACAATGCCACACTGCTGATGCTGAATGCTGAGTGGTTGGAAAAGACAAGAGGGGAAATGAGGTTGCTGCTGAGGTTGTTACATAAACAACCAATTTTTTTTATTGTATTTTTAGGCACTTTACAGGCTGATTTAGTAAAATAATAGTTTCCATTTCATTAATTCAACCTTTATTACTAAATTTAATTTAGTGTAAAGGAATAAAGGTTGGCTCAAGACTTTTACACAATGCTGTATATTGGACAGACTCTGACCTTGAAATCTGCACAGTCACTTGCACAGTCACAGTAGATTCGGTTTTGAGCACTACAGTGTGTCATTTAAATTTTTTTTATTTTATTTTTAGTTTATTAAAAATATGACTGAGTTTCTTAAAACAATGACTTAATCCCTGCAGCAATGTTTGTTTCGCATTAAATATTTACAGAGAACATTGAAACGGAGCTGCAATTAAGTCACTAAAATAACACACACTCATTACACACTTTGTTTGTGTTGTATTTCGAAAGCATGTTTTTAAAGCATCTCACAACCCTTAATTTCTATGTGTCAAGCTCAGTTCAGTTTACCCTGAGACCCTCTGATTATCTTTGAGATTAGAATTTACAAACTATTAAGGGGAATTAGCACATGCACAGATAAATCCCATTTACATAAAGACATTAACAATTGTTTCTTTACCCTTAACACACCCACTGATAATGCACAATTTAGTTTTCCTAAATCATATTTCTGGTTGTAACATCACAAACAAAATGTGTTCAAGAGTTCTGAGTCAAATCCAGTGTTCTCCCAGACTCAGACACACCACATAGATATTTTTGTTCTGACATATGTGTTGCTTTGTCATTCTTACAACCCCTTTAGGTACCTGACTATGTAGAAAAGTGATTATACAGGACAGGTGGGAATTTATGCTAGTTAATAAGCCACATAACATCCATCTGTACAAGTGATGGGGCTCTAGCGTGATATAATAGCCAGATAACTCAAATCGCTAGAGTTGTGTACACTAGGTTCCTCTAAACCATTTTGCCATATGTACCTCTTTCTCATCTGTATTCATCATCACGCTAATGCCTATATACTGTACATAAACACACTTTACTGATTATTTTTTTATAAAGCATGCTAGAAGCACTTTATCAAACTAATACATGAACCAATATATACTGTATAATCTTGATTCATTCTGTAATTGTTATATATTGTTTTATAATACCTTATTAAAACAAAGGGTTTCCATGATGGTTCTTATATAAAGGATTCTATTTTAATGTCTACTAAGAAGATTCCTTCAAAGGGATCAAGACAATTTTCCTCTCAAAAACAGTTTTTGGTTATCTGAACGTCTCCTAAATTCCGTAAATCTTTGGAGAATATGGTGCAACAAGATTATACAGGTAAATTTATTTTAAAAAGTAGTTTACTATGGTATATTATTTTCATATAATGGTTTATACTATTATACAGTATACTACATGGCAGACCTCAGTCCAGAGCACCACTGTAAGGTAACAAGGGTTGTTAGAGCAAACGTAAAATACCTGAACGGAGAGCCTGGTATGATATAGCAACCAGAGTCCTTTTACAATCATTTACAGCTCAGCCATGTGCAAATGAGGATTCACAAAAAAGAAGAATTAATTTGTGAAAATAGTTTTTTGCATTCCATTTCCAAATACAAGGAAATATACATGTGAACCAACGATCAAAGTGTTCTCGTGTTTAATGTCGTTACTAAAAATTCCCAATAAATATTATTGAAATGCTATTTTAAATTTGTATTGCTTATTTATATAGACTTAGAATTACTGCATACAGATATGAATTCTAACACAAACATGAAATTCGGATCTCAGTTTGAAGAACATTTTATTGACCAGACCCTCAAAAATACATTTTAATTCAGTACCTCTGATTTACACAATATCCAAATACTCTTTACTACTACTCTTACTAACAAGGTGTGACATTTTTTTTACAACTTAATATACTGTACCCCTACCTGTTCAGACATTAGTTCATTTCATTATAATAAGGACTTTTTGAAAACCAAAACACCACATACTGTATATACACCACAATAAGGTCTTCTGTCAAAAAAATAAACAACCACTGCTTTTCATTCATTCATTTATCTTCTGCAATCACTCCATCCAGATCAAAATCAGAGTGGAACTGTAGTCTGTCTGAGGAGCACTAGGCATTAAGTAAGAGTATATCGGTCCATCCAAAAGTACCATGTATACAGTACATACACAGTCACAAGGAAGAAATTTAGTATAGCCAATCCACCAATGTGCTTTTTTTAGGAAACTGAAACACCCAAGGGAAAGCCACACAGACAGTGTAAGAAAATGAAAACTGACATGCATACAGTAGCCCAAGGTCAGACTCAAGCCTGGGACCTTGAAGCTGGAAGGTTGTAAAGTTACATACTGTGCCATCATGCCAGCAGCATTATCTCTCCGTCAGCAAAAAACACAATATGTGTAATTATAGTACACACACAATATGGAATCTATTGATGATAAAGGTATTTTTTTCATGTTCTTTCTCAGTTGCATTGGTTTCTGGTGTCTAGGTTCGGGTTTATTTTGAAGAGGCGCTTTCTAAATAAAATATATTATTATTAGTAGCAGTACTGTAGTAGTCGTAGTCATAGTAGTAGTATTGAATACATTTTGGTTGGTTTTTAGTCATATTAGTTTTATCTCAGATTTAAAAATAAAACTGCAAACAAAAAGTACAACATAACAAAGGGAAAAAAACTTGATCATTACAGTAAATAGAAGTGTATTAATAATATAATAACTTACCACAATAATGTACTATTGTCATGTCAGTGCCATATTCAGTGCTGAATTCTGCTTCCCAGGACACCTAGCAGCCTGCAAACATGCCTGCCACTCAACCTAACGCACACACACTGAGTCACCTGAATTCTAATACACACCTGCTTTCAATCATCCCCACACTCACATTATATAAATAGACAATGGGCATTCAGCCTGAAGTGTATTCTTTCCTGATTTACCTCTCTTGTTTACCTTGCTATTCTGGTGTTAAATTTGTTTTGCTACCTTGATTCATAATTTCTGGTTTTGTTTATTGTGTGTGGTTTGCTAATTCCCTGAATATTTCTCTCTTTCTGACGTTGGGTTTACTTCATTTAATTGTTTTCCAGTTTTAAATAAATTTCACTTGCACATTTGCACACTTCAGCTGTCTTCCAATTACATTTTGTCCCAGATTCTTTCTTTTAGGCTCAAACCTTCTGTCTTCTGTTATCTATTTTACATTCAGATTCATATATATTTAATTTGAATGTGAATCCATTTTAAAACTTAGCTTGTAGAGTATGCTGTTGAAATGTTAAGGCAGTAAGTTTTGCAGCAGAAGACGAGGCGCCTCTGAGAAGTAGTGGTTAGCACTGTAGCCTCGTACCTCCAGGGCTGAGGGTTTGAGTCCTGTCTTCAGATCTGTATACATGGGGTTTGCATTTTTATCTCCATGCTCTGGATACTCAGGTTTCCTTGATGTTTCCAAGTCTCGAGTTCTTTGATGGATTGGTACCCTGTCTTTTTTTATAACACTTTGTGCCCCAAGATAAGATGTTGGATTATGGAATGGAAGGTCCCAGGTTCAAGCCCAACCCGTGCCAAGTTGCCCCTGCTGGACCCTTGAGCAAGGCCCTTAACTCCCAACTCCTCAGATGTATAATGACATAAAATGTAAGTTATTCTGGATAAGGGTGTTGGCTAAATGCCATAAATATAGTGTTTTTAATGTGTAAAAAGCAGCCTTTGCGAGGAATTGTTGAAACAAGTGCCTGCAAAGTAAGTAATTAAATATATTTAAGAACGAAGCAGGCTCCTACGATCTTCTCTAAATGCTTTGGACTGTTAACAGTTTAATGTTCTCAATTGTATTTTTCCCCGTTGTGTGATTCTGTACAGTACTGTATAAGACCTTAAATGTTCCCCAAAAGAAAAGAATACTGTATATTAAAGCAAGGTGAGCAGACTGAAACATGGCTAAACATTTTATAAGAGACCTTATAGCTTGACACTGGAAAAAAAAAAAAAGCTTAATGTCATACTGTATGTATTAACGACTAAATTTGGACAAACCAACAAAACAATTTAACCTGCCAAAACTTCACGAAGTTCAGTTTCCCGTCTCCTTCTGGTCCAGTTCAGGTTAATGGCACCATATTCTAAGCTTAAGTCTAATTATATACGACAGATTGCAAACACTTATGTGCCACTCTGCTCCCACTTTCTAATGACCTGTCACTTCATGAAGTCATATTCCAGCATGGTCCAAGGTCTGCTAATGTGCACAGCTATTTTCGTTTCAGTGATTCAGTGAGGGAGGCAGAAAGTCTTTATGCAAGCGGCTGACAGTTTCAGTTCTGTGGTCACATACATGCAATGATAGAAGTTCAAAATTATCCCACATGGACTCTTCATGACAACTGGAATTTTCTGCCAAATGGTTCAAGACTTGGTATGTGGTCTGAGGTCATCATGGTAAAACTACAAAGAGTAACATTTGGCAGCAAGCAAGCACTTAAAAATGGGCATGAAGTTACTCCATTGTTAAGTAACCAGTCCCCCCCCCACAAAGTTTTATTAAAGATACAGTAAGTGCAAAGAACTATAGAAAAGCATTCTATTAAAAAGAGGGTTCTAAGGAGCTTTGTATAATCAAGGGTACTGCAGGTACTAAACAAGTTTCTCATTGTAATATCTCCAGAAATAGTAAGTGCATAAAGTTAGATAAGTTTAGAAAAGTGTCTTAGTGGTATCACTATTAGATTACACCTCCAGGGTTGGGGGTTCGATTATTTCCTCTGCTTGGAGTGCATGAAGTTTGCATGTTCTTTAGGTGCTTTCGTGTTTCCTCTGAATGTTTTGGTTTCCTCCGTACCAAATACTGTACATGGCGTGTACTGAAGGATGACTTGTGTCTCCAAATTACCTGTAGTGTCTAAATAGGTGTGTGTTTGCTCATGCCCTTAAATAGGTTGGCACCTCTTTTAGGGTGTTCCCCACCTTGTACTGTTTTTTTCCCTGGTATTGCCTCCAGGTCTCCTGTAACTCCACACAGGATATTATACATGATGGGGGTTCAGATCCCTCAAAATATACAGTAAAAATATATTTACTGAATTACATAAATAAATAATGAAAAAATTTGGAAGCATTATGTTTGAGCAATACTATTAAAGCATTGCAAGTCTAGAGGGATGTGTATAGTCTGCATCTATTTTGTCCTTCAAGCCTAATTTAATTTATGTTGATGGATAAACTGCTCTATTAAAGATAGCAACAGGGTTTGGGCTGGACTCCAGTCCAGGATATTCCAAGCCATTTCAAGTAATTGACTATTATGTCCTCTCTCTATATTGACCATTACTGTTCTGTTGAAATCCAAACCACTTTCCTGCACTCAAAATCCTTGTTCAAGGTTAAAAACAAATGAATATGTTCTGCTTACAGAATCAATCTGTGTGTGTGCAGAAAATTTAATTGCATAAACCGAAGCATTCTTTAAATTTAGTTTTAATCTTAAAAGATTGTTTGTTGTTTATTGTATTGTGTTTGTTGTCAGAACTGTATTTGCATCAGTCTCATGAATTAAAAAATAAAGTAAAACATCAGCAGGGGTCACACTTTAAAATTTTTATACAAAAATAACACTAAGGCTGGTTCAGCTTGCTTGCCGTTGTATCATAGTTGGTTATTGTATCATTCTGCCAACTACCATTTGGCAGTCATCGCTTTAATCTTTTTAGGATGGCACTCATTTGGAAAGGCAGCCCTGTTATTAACTCCATAGTGCTGAAAAAGCCAATTTTTAATATGCTTTGTCAGCAGAACATTAAGCATAGCTGCTGATTGCAATCCTTTCATGTCATTAATATACACTTCCACGGCCAAGTTTCTGTTCTCCTCTGGCACACTGCGGGCTTTTCTTAATAAGAATTCCTAATAAGAAATATTAAGAGATGGCTGAGTCATTTTAATCTGTAAACCAAGGTAAGGACATAGGTCACTGCTTGCTTTAATCAGTCCTCATCAGAGGAATGTTCGGAAAAGGTGTGATCGATTTCTTTACCATGTTCTCCAGCTGCTTTTTGGACAACCACTCTGCAGGTCACCAATAGAGATTTCAGCATTCATGTGTGTGTGTGTGTGTGTGTGTCAGTGTGTATGTACGTGCATGTTGGACATTCTTTTAACCCCTCAGGGTCGAGAAAAAACTCCCTTAAGTTGAGAGCTTGATATTTGTGTGTGCACTGATGCATGAGTGAACGCAAACACACCTGGATTCACTGTCAGACGTGCACACACTCACACATAATGCACATGCGCACATTGACCATGCATATAAAAATGACAACGCATAAGACAGATCCTGTATGGCGTTATTTAATTCATTAGAACTGCAGGGTATTAGGGACGGATATGGTGCACATAGAAATAAGACAAAGAACAGGAATCATGCATTAACAGAAAGTATGATAACACAAAAGACAGCTTATGGCTCTAGGAAGTGTCAGGTTTAGTCTAACATTCTGGAAGTGGAAGAACATATTAAATCATGTTGAGATGTTAGGACTTGAATGCTACAGTAATTGCAAGAACATAGACGTATAAATGTTAAACACAGGAGCAAATGACATGATCCTTGAGGCACCCATTACATAATTCCCATTCAGTAGGCAATAATGACCTTTTAATTTTGTTTGTGGGCTTTTTCACTGTAATTAAATGGAATATTACAGTAAAAAGTTAATAAGAGGTCTCTGGAACGCTCAACTCAATGCTTAAACTCCCTTTTAGTGTCGAATCTTTTATAGTAAAAAGGAGGCGTTTTTCAAATTGATGATTTTACAAATTGATCAACAGCACTCATAAAATGTGCTCCCAGGCATAAAATCATTTAAAGAGAGGTAACACAACAAAAACAATCAGACTTTCTGAATAACCCGTCCATCCTGTCACAACATGTGGTTTCGTTCAGGTTATCAGCAGACATTGTAAAAGATAGCATGTGTTTGAAATATGAGAAGGCGGAAACAAAAGATGATTGATTGTAAGTGTTTTAAATTAGACATTTATCAGATACTCAGCACATCTGGCTTAAAGTATATAACAGATCCGAACTTAAAGGCAATATTAGTAGACTCATTCAGAGATACAGGCTGACGGATACACCATGCACTCATGCTCACAATGAGATCTGGATCATTGTGTTACAGAAAAAGGTGCTTAGAAGAAGAAAAGAAGTACTAGGAGAACAACATGTTGATGTACTAGGTGCCAGGTGTGGCTGGTAAAAAAAATGGCAAGACTATGCTCTCTTATGTTTCAAAAATAAAAAAAGACAGTAATGCAAAGTTTCGGTTCTTTTTTATGCATTGACAACAGGTAATTCCCTCTTAACAAATGCCTTAAGGTGTAAGGATCAGGTTGACTTCTTTCCAAAACTTGACTGGAAACTTACATTTCTTTTTGGTGTTTAATGAACTTTTTACCCTTAAAAATGCCCTAAAGGCAGATTTACTATGGTCACATTAAAATTACGCAAATAGTCCAAATGGAAAACTTTTGACATTTCATGGCATAACGGCATGAAGACAGTAGGGCATGATGAATCACAAACCCCGATTGCAGATCGCTACCTGTTTTTACATGTTATATTTTGCACATCATTCTTATAATGCTATCGAAGAAACCTTGCGAATTTAACCATTACTCAATCTTAATGCCTTCTTTGAGGATCTTTGCCCTACACTAATCATCAGAACTCACTATCATTTTCTGAAGACATTTAAAGCTCTTCTCTGTTCTATAAATCATGCCTGTAGGACTAAATAAAACACTTTCTAAAGATCTGCTCTATCCTTCATCTATAGCTCAGCAATCGTATACCACCAGTTCCTCGGCTTGGCCAAGAAATACACATATCTCAGTTACGGTAAGTCAATGTTTTTGCATGGGGCTGTGATGTGATGGTTATCTCAGCAGCCATATGGACCACTTATCACACATTTTAGCAACAGTATCTCATTGATTAAAAAGTGTTGAGGTTTAGACTCAAGAGTTTGAGCCTGATCAATGGCATTTAAATGGAAATCGGCTCCGCAAAGCAGCCTGGAGCAGCTAACAATCTCTTCATTCAAATCATCTGGGCATATGAGAGTCGCCTCGGTCAAATAGGATTTAGTTGAAACCATTGCTCTTGTTAATCTCTCTTCCTCTTCTGCCGTCCTACTGAATGAGGCTTTGTTTCTAACACAGGGTGGAAAGTTGCACTCAATTTTGACTGAAGTGTAGTCTGGAGGCAGTGCACAGGAGGCCCTTAAATCGCTCTGCCTGGTCAGACTTGGCATGAAAATGGATGGTACAATGAATCAGCCCTGATAATTAACTTCACCAATGTTTAACGTGAACTGCTACAGTAACATGAGTGCTACATGTAATTATTATGTTGAATTTAATTTAGATTTGTTAATATTGATGACCATTCTCATTACTGGACCCACTCGTCCACCCCCCTCAGGCGTAAACATGTCCACCTCACATGCTGGACCTGAACAAGCCAAACAAACAGCTAACATCTGTACAACTCAATAAACACTGCCTGTGTGGTGGGTATGTGCACACTATGAACAGGGCCATATGACAGACAGCTGAGTAAACTGGAGGTGTGCGCCGTACTGAGCGGGCAGAAAGCCGAGAAGCAGTCCATCAGAGAATGAACAGTGCTTTTGTTGAGAGTGCAGGGCTGGAGACATCACAGCAGAGCCCCCCTCTCACTTCAGCCATCTCCACTCCCCGAGACCTCATCATGAATTGTGCGTTTCTCTCAGCCAGCTTCCTCTTCCTAATGCTGTGGTCTGGGCTTCTCAGGCTACCAAGGATGTTTTCATAGCATTAACATGAAAGAAAATATTTTCACTACTATACAGGAGCTTGAAAGGACCCGCACTAGACAAAGCAAATTTATACAAATCAGAGATATTAACACTGAATTTTATATATATATATATATATATATATATATATATATATATATATATATATTTTATCCAGACCAACATGTGCATGGATGATAAATTGGGACTGTCTGTCCTGAATGTCTAAGGAAAGTTGAAGGACAGAGAGAAAAAGACATTCTGAAATGATTGATGGGTAATGAAAGACTATATAGTGACAGGGCACAGACCTGGTGTTGGCATTACACTGGGACATTTTACAATTCATGTATTACATATTTTTTGTAAAAATGAACAATTTGAACTGTGAACTGTTTTATTTAACACATGTAAATCTTGAAATCTGGCCACCATCAATAAATCTCACCCACACTGACTGACAGGTTACAGTCAAGATTGGATTATTCTGTACAGTTGTTCACTTGTTTAAACAAACAAACAAACAAACAAATAAATAAATACAATACAGTAGGATGAGAAGGATATTAGTTATTAAAGACCCCAGATGCCAATACTTTAGAGTAAGTACAATGATTAAGCACTGTGCGAAAGTCTCAACCACCCCTCATTTTTTTATATTTCGCTTCCTTGGTTCTAAAAAGTCAGACATTCTTGTATTTTTGTAATGCAATCTTAAGGAATAGTTCTCCTGGGTTTCTGAAGGACATTTTTGGATCTAATTTTTGCCAAGTTTTTGGCTCTTGTTCTGTTGACCAGAATGTTTTTTGTTTGTTAAGCCTCACAGTGAATCATTCAATGCTTTGAATCGTTCAAGCATAAAACCATCTAACTTTGGGCATGAGAAACAGATACAGATGATAAGAGACGATCAGGCCTGTGATTCGTATAGTAGTGATGCTAAATGCGGAGTGGTTGGAACAGACAAGAGGGGAAATGAGGTTGCTGCTAAGGTTGTCGCATAAACAAGAATTTTTTTTTATTTTATTGTATACGTATGTAGGCGATTTTCAGCCTGAAAAATAAAAAGAATTGTTACTATTTATTTAATTTGGTCTCACACACCCGCTTATTCTCTATAGCACTTATCCTATGCAGGGTCACTAAAGGCCTGGGTACACACTGGACAGTGTGCCAATCTGTTGTTGGGCACAAGCATGCACACACTCACTGTGGGTAATTTTGATGTGCCAGTAGTCTAACCACACACACAGGCCTGAGGAGGAATCAAACCCACAACCCTGGAGCTGAAAGGGCACATTGCTAACCCCTATTCCACCATGCTGCCTTAACATAATCTGCATAATTTTATTTAATTTAATTTAAAGAAACTAGAGGTGGCTTCAGACTTTTGCACAGTACTGTACAACATGCAAAATTTCAACTTCAATTGGAAAAGCCTCTTTAATATTCTAAATATAGTTATAGGTGCTGTAAAAAGTAAATGTTATATTCTTATGCGGAAAATACTGTCACGTGCACATATAATTAAAAAAGCACAAGCAAAATGGTCCGTGTAAACTTTTTGTCTGAAAAAAAAGTCATAATGTTGAAGTAGTTTTAAAAAACTTTTGTATAAGGTTTAATTAAAAAAAATATCTTTTATATATATATATATATATATATATATATATATATATATATATATATATATATATATATATATATATATGTAAAATTCCCATAATCCCACCATCACATACATATATATGTGGGATTATGGGAATTTTTTACATCTTTTCAACTGAAGCAAAAAACTACCAAAAATAAGAAACCACAGACTGCTTGCTTAAATATGAAAGAAGCGAATCCTGCACTTTAATGCCAAATAAGATAAAAGAAAGGGAATCTTAACAAAAACAGACACTTAGTCCAAAATGATTGGACGTCTAATCTTCAGGAATGGAAACCACGCTGGTTCCATTCTCTTTCACATGTAAGGTATGTTTTTAATCAGTACAATATAACAGATGCATGAAATTACATTGAACTTCAAAGCATGTTGATTTAAAATTTATTCTTGAAATTATATACAACTCAAACTCAAAGTCTCATGTGGCTAAAACAAATACTTTGTCCATTTTGCAGCTTCTACACATTACAGAGGCTGGATCGAATGGTGACATGTCTGATTGGTAAAAGCCGAAACAGAAATGCGCTCATGTTTTCCTTAGCTCTTGCACACCTTTTCATCTCATCTGTGTCTCGCTCGCTGTGTGTCGATCTTCCAGCTGTAGATTGTAGGGTGCCTGTGCGTAGGATCACTGTTATTAGTGGAGAGGGGTAATGAAGGGTTAGGGGAGCAGACATCCTGCAGATGGGGATTAGATTGCATTTGGCCTATTGAAGTAGTTTAAACACAGATATAACAGCCATTAAACCATCAAAATAATTTTTTTTAAAGATATATAGAACATCCACATGCATGCTGGGGAGACTTTATAAGTTATGCTGATCTTGTTCCAATTATGCCAAATGTACCTAATATCAGCTCAGAAAATAAAAACTTTTTTTTTTACCAGAATTAAATTTTTTTTGTTGTATCCTTAACAAAGTGTTCAAAATCTGGTTGTAAGACAAGCAAATAATCTAAATTATGTTTATTTGATAAATGGTGTATGAAGGTTTAATATAATAAAATAGTAGCAAAACGTTTAGACCCGGTAGCTGTGTCTTCATTCATAACTATTAACTATGAAGTTAATCAGCCCTATAGCATTACAATGCAAAACATTGTGCCAAATGTTGTGTAGGTGTCCTGGGCTGATCTGATCTCTTGGGGCAAGACTCCACAAGAGCTCTGAGGGTGATCTGTGGTGTTTGGCACGAGGACATTGTGAATGGATCCTTTGGGTGCTGTTGGGGGGGATGTGGTGTTTTCATGGATTGGACTTGTTTGTGCAGCGCATCCTATGGGTACTCGATTGGATGGGGTTGGAAATATTTAGCTCTTTGCCCACCAGACCCTGTTCATGACAGACTGGGTGTTTTCTATCTGATGCTTTTCTGTCCTCTCCAGCATTCATTATTTTTAATATTTTTATTTATTTATTCATTTTTGGTGTTTTGTGCTGTTTGGCCCTGGGCTGGCCTTCGCTCCTCACGGGCATGGGTAAGATTTGAGTGCCCATTTTCCTGGTGCATAGTTATCAATGTTAATGTGTTAATGTTATGTGGTGTTAAAGTTTGGCTGATCAGTGCGTGATCAAAAGTTACAAGCGTATATGCTTTTTGAACATCCTGTTCCAGATTAAGATCCCCTATGCTGTTCTCCAGTCTACTGGAAAGGCTTTACACCAGATTATGTAGTGTGGCAGTGGAGATTGTTGTATTTGTTCAGCCATAAGAGCATTAATGTGGTAAGACAGTGATGTTGGATGGGAAGACCTGGTGCATAATCAGCCTCCAAATTCATCCTGATGGCGGTCAGTAGGAGGGTTCTGTGCAGACGACTCGAGTTCTTTGCTTTAACCTTAGCAATCCATGTACAGCCAGTTACTGTACACTATTCTTGGATTATTGTTTGTTTGTTTATTTGCACAAACATTAATCACCCTAGCAAGGTGAGTTAAACTATTACCAGAATTATACCCAGCATGTAAAATTTTTATATTTATAATATTTATTTCTAAATATTTTTTTCTAAATTAGAGGTGTCCCTTGGCATTACCTCCACTTGATGTAAGAGAGAGAAAGAGTTGTATGTAGGTTACACAAAGCTGTGGAGGATTACAGGTGTAGAAAATGAGTGATCGTTTTGCTTTTCCGCGGAGGACAGATGCAGGGGTCTGGATCCTTTTGTCCTTCAGTCTAGTATAAACATTCTTTGGACTGATGGGATCTTTTACCTACAGAGGCAGGTTACAGAGACGATTGGTTATGTGTCTCTGAATGTTTATACATGTTTGAGAGCATGTCTGGGGTTTACAGACCACAGACATACTGTATAACCAGTAGTGCATTTATGAGGAGCAGAGAAAAGCCACATACAGTATACAGTATATTCAATATACCCCATACAGGATATATTTTTTACATTTTCAATTTAAAAGCAAGTTAATAAACCATTATTTTGAGTTATTAATTTTCTGGGGAAGAATGAAGTCTGGACCAACTGGAAAATCTTGGAACACAATTTTAAGGATATTTAAAGGGCATGAGACATGACATCAGTTCCACAGGCAAAGCACATCAGCCAGGTTACTAACTGAATTACCTCAAGACCATATCAGACAATCTCAATAACAATCCAATGTCATCACTTAACAACTGGCGCAGTAGTGTTCTGTCACCATGGCTCACTGAAAAATGTAACAATTGAAGGAAGGCGGAGAGGAGAAGTGGAGAAGAGAGGGAAGAAGGGGAGAAGGGGGGAGGAGATGACAAGAGAATTGTGTGTGTATATATATATATATAAAGTACAAACTTATTATACTTACTAATATGACTAGTTTACTCCAAACACAAAAAAGATGTGAAATTATAATCCAGTAAAGTAAGACTAAACAAGACAAAATGAAACGGGACACGTTAAGAAAAGATGGTCTTAAAAATATAAATACTGTATAGTCAAAGAGAAATAATATGAATCATACAATATCCAGAACAAATATAAACCTATTAAAAAGATTTTCACTTAATATAATTTTTTTGTGAGCTGGTATTCCCAAGATACTGTCTGTGTGTTTTCATGTGTGTGTGTGTGTGTGTGTGTGTGTGTGTGTGGATGTGTGTGTGTGTGTGTGTGTGTGTGTTAGTAGATTGATATTAAATCCAAGCTGACCTTCTGTCCTGTATTTCTGCAGTAGATGAGTATCACTGCAATACTGCCAGAAAGAACCAGGTATTCACGATAATAAAATTAATCTAAAAGTAGTTTAGAGGAAAGAAGAGAAGAGAGGAGAAACTACTCAGTCTAATGAATATGGCATTGAGTAGCATAACAACAAGCACAGTGCCAGATGGAAGAGATGACTCTTTATGTGACCTCAGTCCACCAGGGAACAGAAACCCTACAGTGCTGAAAGTTTGTTTGGGAAGGATCGGCCCTTGAGCAGCAACACATTACTTTTAAGTGTTAGTGCCCTGATGGAGCATCAAGTGAAAGAGCGTTTTAGCAGTTCCACAATGGAATCCAGGTTCACACAAAGGCTATGGTGTTAAAGATGTTCTTTTCTTTGATTGGGTAGCAAAAGATGACATGCTTTCTTTCTCTCTGTACTGTTCAGAAAAATACCAGGGAACTGGGTGGCAATGCTTGACTTTCTAGAAGTGGGTACAGAGTGGAAAGTATTAGCACTGTAGAACAGAAAGCATGGCAAGGAAAATTACACATAAGAGGAACAGGTGACACATGAAGTATGGGTGAGGAGAGAAAAACGGCAGCTTAGAGAGCCTGACGGAATAGAGAGACAGAGCAAGAAAGGTGGAGGAGGGAGTGAGGGAAGAGAGAAAAAGAGAGAGAGAGAAAGAGAGAGAGAGAGAGAGAGAGAGAGAGAGGGCTTGGCTAGAGTCCATGTTAGCAGCAGGGGAGTGGAGCAGTCAGTAGGGGAGGATCACTGAGTGGCACGTGGAGAGGCAGTATTTCACCGAGCTGGAATAGATAGAGAGCTGCGGAGGAGGAGAGAGAGAGAGAGATAGAGAGAGAGAGAAGGTGGAGGCAAAAGACAAGCCTTCTTCTTCTTCTTAGTAAAACAAGAGCGCAGTACACCTCGAGCACTCCAAAACCAGCACAGCCCTTGACTGACACACACTCGTGCGTGCACACCCACACCCAGCACGTTTGAGGTTGTGGAATGCGCCTGCTGTGGTGGAGACTGACAGGGCAGGCAGCCAGCGTTGAGTCACAGCACTGCGCTTTCTATAGAAGAATACCGGCTGCGCCCTGGAAACACATGCAGAAAGCTTTGCACATTGAAAACAAACCCTGAATGCTACGGATGAAACACAGATACTTCCACACCCGAGGATTAATAAGTGATGCACCAGTGACTGCATGCAAACAGAAGCCCGGGCTATCATCTCTGCACTGGATGATGATGCTCCTTGTCCTGGATCCTAGGCACTGAGGGACATTTTAACTGGATTGTGTGTACGGCGTGAGTGTCAGGATGGCGGCAGGATGGATCTGGACACTGGTATTGTGTGTGGCACTGTGGAGAGAGACTTCTGTACATGGAGCAAAGAACAACTATCCGAGATTACGTCTGTCCCATAAAGGTAAGAAGGCAACAGGTGCATGAAGGAATATATAATTGTGAATAGATATATTCTAATAAATATGAACTTACATTAACTTCAACTGTTAATTTCTAGATAGATCTAATGATTTGAGTGAGTGAGTTGGTTTCAATGCACAGATTTAGCTCTTCTTTAGGCTGAGCAGATTAACAAGGTGCATAATTGACATGGCTTTTCTAACATCCTGTCATTCCACATTACTCAGATAATCCCTCATTCAATTAGAGTGAACTATGCCTGAGAACTGAACGAGCTCTATTAATTAAAAGGTTAACCACAATTTAGATAGTAATACTTTGTGGTTCTCCAGATCTCTTGTACGTCATTGCTTACAGTATATAGTATTTGTGCTTTGTTGCATCGCCTTAAACTTGCTTGATATTTTTAGGAGTTTCATATAGGCCAAAATATAGTGCATGCCATTGATATAAGATATATAGTATGGAGACTGATTTGTCTGACTTGACCCTTATGAAATATGATGGTTTACTTGTTCATTTTAAATCTAATAATACGATTAAAAGCTATGCTAATAACCACAGGAACTTTTTCAACTTCTTAGATACCTTAACAGTTTGTTTTACATTCCTTAGGTCTTTAATGCCCAGTATACAATAAGTTTTACTTTATTAAATCAAAAGGAAATAATACCTATAATAGTGGTGGTAAAATGTCTACAATAAATGTTTATTAATCATATGCACATCCTGTTGATTATGTAACTGTAAACACTGTGGTCTCGAACCTCCAGGCCACTTTTGGTCTGTGTGCGGGAAGTTTCCTTCCACAGTCCAAAGATTAGGCTAATTAGTTTTTCCAAATTGCCCATAGCATGTGAATAAGGCTGTTCCCTGTGATGGATTGGTAGATGTACCCCGCCTCGTGCCCTCGAGTCCCCTAGGATAGGCACCAGGCCTCACCAGACTCTGTGCAAGACAAGCAGTATAAAGAATACATGAGTGAGGATACAGTAATGTATGTACAGTACATGAAAGTCAAAATGTGCCATAAACAGGTATCAGGGTGTACTATGGCCTTAATATTACTCCTAACTTCCATTTTACAAAACCTAACCCAATGAATATTTCATACATGATAATACTTTGCTCTTTGGGGAATATTTCTTAATTAAATGGTCACTTTCTTTGACTCCTCTTTGACTCCCTCTAAAAAAGTTAAGTTCTGTCCTTTGTTTGTTTTTGTCCTTGTTTTTGCTTTTTGCCATGGTGGTTAAGTTTCTACAATGTGGCGTTCCTTAAACTCTGGAGGTTCAGTGACAGAGCATCAGCCACTCACTTTGCCATGCTGGTGTCTATCTTCTGTGTTTATGGTAGAAGATGAGGGCACTCTTTGTAGATACAGGTAGCTTCATAACCTATCATTAGGGAATCCTCTGTGTGTATGTACTGTACTGTATGTAACTCCCACACTTTGATCGCTTAGCTGGAAAAGGAATGCTGTATGTATTAAAATATATGCTGCCAAAATATGTGTTTGGACTATTGATACTTAATGAATTTTGTTGCTTTGCCCTTCAACCATTTGTGCACTGGAAATTGGAAGCCTTTTCGTGGTCTGATCTGCTTTTTCACAGCCTAGTGGGTTTTAACATGATGTAGAAGCAGAATGAAAGACCTATGATTCACAGCTAGATGATTGGCATGCTCCGAAGAAAGCTTTTTCGCCTACACCAAAGATATTATTCTCTTTATATCTCTTACCTCCATTTGACTCCCTTTTATCAGCCGTCAACACCAACACTCTTTTTCTCTATGCAAAACAGTCTATCTTTTACTGTTTACTTCACACTCCATTTCTCACCCGTTCCGTCGCTCTGCTCTCTGCATGCCTGAACTGATAAATCGTGCTTCGCCAAAGCAGGGAAGAGTGTTCAGCGAGCATCCTATCATTACAGAATGAAAAACATTCGGCTTTTAAAGAGGTTGTCAATCTGTTGCCAGTGGGAGCAGCCAAAATTCTTCGGCATGCGCTAAGGGATTCACAGACCTTGGAGGCAGTGATGGGAGGGGGCCTTGTGGGTAGATTTCATGGGTTTCACTCTTGTGATATTAATATGTCTTAAATTATAGTCTGATTGAAAACAGGGAGGTAATTTCAGTCAGTTTTGCTATAATCTGTCAGTAGCTGCAAAGTGCAAATTTAAAACTAAGTGCTTGCTGTAAAAGACCCGACAAGAACCTGTGGCAACGTGCCTTAGGGTCTGATTTAGATTAATTAGGTGTCCTTACGGTGTCTCAATTTTTTGTGCTGATTTACTGTTTCCATGTCTGATCTTCGATTGTAGGTCTGTTTGCCATCTGATTGCTGTTTTTATGTTAAAAGTAATTGTATAGCACCTTTAAGTGTACAGGTTGCTGTATATCACGCCAACAGATAATATATATATAGGGATCACAAAATTTCATCCTACTATGTTGAGGATAAAATGAGTGATAGTTGGTTTCATCAGAATAATGCTGCAGACCATCTCTATTTCAGTTCTTGGGCCACAAAAAAAGGGAAATATTTATGAATTTTAAACATCTAATGGCTTTGGATTTGGCGAGGCTCTCAACAATCAAATGAATTAATGCTAGGATTTCGTTGTTCAATCACACTGATTAGATCGAAGCATGAACATATGGTGGAATGGCTGTTACTCTGTGGAGTCTGTTAACAGAGCATAAAAAAAAAACAATATATATTTTTTTACAAGGAAATAATTTCAAGTCCATATGGATTCACAGTTTATCATATAAATAGCTACAGGCAAAGGTTAGAATGAAGTGCTGGGTTAGTGGTAGGGTAACCAAACATGGGATTTAATTCACGTTTCCAAAAGTTTCCTACATTATACTTTCTCTTGTTTGTTCCATTTTTTGGTAAATAGAAATGTAACGGTAATTAGTACGGCAGTAGCAGACCAAAAACAAGATTAATCAGGCACAAAGTGTTGATCAATTCCTGTGAAATTTCAACATCTTAAAATTAAGTATTTACGAGCAGAAAAGTGTTGTGTTAGGGTGAGGATGTCTGGGTGGATCACCACATTAGGAGCTCAGTAATAAACTATTTTAGCTTATATTGGCACAAACATAACTCTGAGGTTGGAAATAACCGCAGAACTTGAGGAAGCTTTGTAGAGTTTTGGGTTAACACATGGTTTCTTCAAAAATGTAAAAGTTCCACTTGAAGGAAAAACATCCAATTTGAGGCATGGAAATCCTTTGGCCTGAATCCTTCAAAGCATTTTAATGCTACATTTCTGGATGGACAGTCAGCTTGAATCTATACTGTGGTATTTTCTAGAGTATCATATCATGTGGTTGGATTCCTTTCAGACTACTGAATTCATTCTTCTCCCAGAGCTGTACATTTATTCCTAAGCGAAATTAGTTTAAATCTTTTCCAAACATCATTTCAAAACACTTCCACCTGGTCGTGCAGAGTGGGACTCTGTTTTAAGTGATGTCACGCTGTTATGACAGAGTTAGAGTTTCTTGCATTACCTTGTGTAAATAAATCTCTCTGGGTGTACCCTGGTGTCGTTGAACATTTACCTTTCACAAAATTTAAACACTCCGCTGCCAAAGCTCTCGAGAGCTTTCAGTATATGTTTAAGCTACTTAAGAGGAACCAGTCCCTTAACATGTATAATAGCTATAACAGAGTCATCCTGCCGTGCAAGGACGTGTTATCAATCACCATTTAATGTCACGCAGTTTTATAGTTTTGCAAATTCAAATTAAATTTTGGATAAAAAGCAACATTTTCTAAAAGTTGCTGCTATTTAAATAAAGCTTTTTAATACATGGCTTATCATCTAAATTAAAGATTGCAAAAGATTATCAGTGTTACAGGTCAGGGTTATACCAACTGCTGCCACCACACCAGTGCCTTTGGTGTTATTTTACAGAACTTTTGGTAATGGTACAGATGGTAGCTGGTAGCACTAACGTCTGAGCTTTGTTTTAAACCTGATAGCTTTAAACTGATAGTATAACAACCCAAAAGTCAGCTCAGGTTGCATGTAGGTTGAAGCCATAATTGCTAGCGTACCACCCTTCTGTGTGGTGTAATTTTAAACCAAGCTTTAAGTCACATAAAAGCCTATGTATGTTACTGATGGCTTTAAAATGATTTTTGCTCAGTCATTTATATGGGAAGGCAGCAGATCAAGGAGTCTTAGTTTAACAAAGGCTATGTGTTGATGATATATCGCTGAAAGAGTATGCTCTTATCTCTATCAGGAGCTGTTCAGTGTTCCAAACGTAGATAACTTTATTAGGATTTATAGCTAAAGTGAATAGGGTCTAAAATGAATGAGGTTTTATTGATTGATTTGATTAAATAATTGATTGATTGATTGATTAATTGATTGATTGATTGATTGATTGATTAATGGCTCTGACACTTACTTAACCTTAGCTAAATCACGCGAGGTCAGAACTGGTCCACAACTAAAGATATGTGAAGCACTCATTTGTAGAGCTATTTTTGTACCTTACTTTCCCAGAATATTTTCAAACTAAACTATTTCCTAAAATATAAATTGTTTTTTTTTTTTTAAACCATGACATACCACACTAAATACTGCTGTACATGTGGTGGGTTTACAATGCCTTTATTATTATTATTATTATTATTATTATTATTATTATTTATTTATTTATTTATTTATTATTATTATTATTATTATTATTATTATATGGTCATTAAATCTTTACATTCATGCATATTTGCACACTCCCCAGACATTTCTATTTAAATTTCACATACATTTCCACACCAGTTTCCATATTTTCCATATTTGTGCAGCCAAAATTATTGTCTATATTTTGTACAGCTACGTTTTTTTTTATATTTTATATATTGTTTTTCTATTTTTGTGCAACTAAGTTTTTAAAAAATATATATTTTATTCATATTCTATTCCATAATTTTCTTCTTATTGATAATCTTGATCACGAGCAGTTGCATAAGCATTTCACTGCATATCGTACTGTGTATGTGACAAAATGTGAATTTGAATCTAAATTTGATTTCATTAAATTTTTTTAAAGACCTACTGTTTTGGAATTTTCATGCACAACTGTTTACAAAAAATGGTGCAAATAGGTAGAGTGTTCGAGTCTTGCCTCAGATCTGCGTGTGTGCGGTTTGCATGTTCTCCCCTTGCTGGGTTTCCTCCCACAGCCTAAAGACATGCAGAATAGGCTAATAGGTATTTCCAAATTGCTCAAATTGAATGCGTGTGTGAGCATGTGTGTGTATGTGTGCTGTATGTGCATGTGTGTGTGCATATGTGCCCTGCAGTGGACAAGCACACTGTCCAGGGTGTACCCTTTCTTATTCCTTAAGTCTCCTGGGATAGGCTCCAGGTTTTTCATGCCCTTTTAAAGAAGGAGCTTTACAGAACATGAATGAAATCAATAAACCAGTGAACAACAATTAACAATAAAATATAGCTGTAATTCTGATTTAATCAATAAAACAGTTTGACAATGGTTAATCCCAATTTTCTCTTGCTGTAATTAAATGAAAAGGGACAATAAATCTCTTTTGCTTCCTGCCAATGCAGCAGGTAATTAATTAAAGTACTTAGAATAGTGATGAGCTCTTTCCGGCTTTAGCTCTGACCTCACACACTGGCAATGGCGCAAGGACACATCCAGTAGATCTATCTGTTTCTATCTCTGCTATTACACCGCCCCCACTTCTTTTCTTGGCATTTCTCCTGAGAGCTAAAAGAGGTCTATTTACCCAATAAACCCATCACTTCCTTTCAAACATAGGAGCTAAGCAGTCGTCATGGAGACAAAACTTCATGGCTAGAAAAAAAGGAGTAAGACACATAGACATGGAGGGAGATAGAGATCAAGAGTTTGCCATAAACATCACAGGCAGTGCTATCAGTAGAACATAAAGTGAAATCATACATATGGATTTAGGGATGACTTTCTGTCTGATGCACAAGTGTGTCTTAAATTAAATGTCTAGAACAGTGAGAGCAGTACAAGCTTAGATCAGCATTTAGTGGTGTTTTTCAACTATAAACTCATCCAGGATCTCATAGTGATTATGGTCATGTGCATGCAGGTAATTCCACCTCTTCCTCTTGTACCTTTTCTCCTCCAGTTCACCCATAGGGTCCCTCGCCTTCAGTTTCCCATCGTCTTTTCAGCCCACACATTATCTCCATTCTTGTTCATGTGGCATTCATTTTGGGTCACGACATTTCATTCAAACACTTCACAAAAGGCTGTAATGAAAACAAAGTAATCGTCTTTGACACTGATGAGACTTCCATCTGCCTATTCTCCCACAGCAAAGACGAGTGATAGGGAATATTCAGGCTGTTTTTCCCTCTTTTCAGAAGAGACATTCATTCAATCCAATAGAATACACAATTTTAAGAGTCCATGTTTCTCTCCCAGTCTCCTGCTGTCTCATTAGCAACGGTGGAAAGAGTACTGACTCGAGGAAAAATACTGCTACTTTCATAATAATTCAATAAAAAAAAAAGTTTAAGTAGTGATCAAGTAAACATATATAACGTCAAGTTGTCTGGTGAAAAACTTTTTACCAACTTTTAAAGGAAACTGGGACTGGGATGAAATTTCTTGTGAATGAAGGAACCAATTGCTGGTGCCAGTGATGAGACTCTAAGCCCCAGTAAAACATTTAAATGGTGCAAACGTATTAAAGAAGGCCATGCATCTGTGAATAATGAACTCAGCCAAGATGGCCCAGAGCCCACTGCAGTCGTTCCTGTCACCATTCAATGATCCTTGAAAATGGACAGATAACTTGTTGCCAATTTGCAGAAGAGAAACATTTGTCTGTAGGACCTCTACACACAATCATTCACAAACATTACATGAACAGTACAATGCCTGTCCTGGCTCCAAGTGGTTTTCACATGTTTGGGTCCCTAAAGGAATTCCTGGGAGGCCATCTTTTCAGGCATGAAGCAAGCAGTCAGATCATGGCGCTGGTGCATTGAGAAAAGTTTTTACTATGACGGTATCCAAGCACTTTTAAAATGCATTAGTGTAACAGTGGATTATATAGAGAAAGGAACTGAGTCCCCCCCCCCCCCCCCCATTGTATATTCAAAATCTAAAGTAAAAGTACTGATTTAATTATATCCAAACATTTCTTCACCACAATGGTTAGTGTTTTAGAGACATTTCCCAGGGGAATGGATTTAAATAAAGACCAATTGTTTTTATGACTTGATGAATTGCCATGTACCATCAATCACCAGGTTACTTTCACTGTAATCCTCTTTAAGACAATTCCAATTCTCTTTACAACAAGTAAAGATTTTCAAGATTCTATAAGCATACTAAAATCAATAACTAATTTTATTTAAAAGCTTAGCCATATTATTCTATATACGGTACACTCCTTCATCCTTTTCCACTCGGCCAGTGTGTTCCAGTCCTAAATCTTTCCAATCACAGTCACTGGTTGTTTTAATTCTTAATTTGATATTTTATGAGTTTAATACTCTTTTCTCATCTTTCAACACCTAAACCTCACATGTTGAAAGTTCCCTTTCCTTCTTTCTGTTTTCATTTAAAGTGTGATTGGAGTAGACTTTGGAGCTTCCAAGACCAATTTCCTTTAGGCTTCCTGAGAGCTGAGGGGGAACGTTTTTAACCCAGGTGGAGAAAATAACAGGGAATTAAAAAGGGGGAAATTCCTGCAGTAAATCTTCAAAAGCATTCCATGGTACACATGCATAGGCAGTGCGTATGATTTGAAGTGGAAATGCTCGTTCGATCATATAATCACAGGTCTTAATGTATAAGAGTGGCTTCTATGAGATCATTGAATTTGGTCGAACGTGCCGGGTCTCAGAGAAATTTGTAACATATATTGTTCCCACAACTGTATTGTAAATCATGGTTAAATGGAAAAAAAAAAAAAAAAAACTCTAGGCACTGTGTAGACATATTGAAACAATTTTTTTGTGGTTTGAACTATTGAGTAGTTGATATTAACAAAAATTTTATTCTCCCTCGTTTTCCCTGAATGACTCCTTGTCTGACTTTTTATAGCTACACTTGATAAAATAAACCGTAACATGCTTTAAAATAAACTTTAAAAAACTTCACAAAAAAATTCACTTGTCTTCAAGAAAGTTTGATATCAATTTATGCTTTATAGTTGCTTAGGACCTTTTTTCCTCCAGTTTGTCTTACATCAATTTCCAGCATGTTTCCCATCTAACTTCCAATGCTAAGAATTTGATTGGCGCATGCCTCCTGTTTCTGTAGAAGAAGCACAGGCAATGTGTGTGTTTGTACATCTGTCAGTCACTTCAGCTAGCTGCGTATCGGAGCAGCAGGGAATCACAGTTTATCTTGTAGCAATTGGGAAACAGCAGCTGAGTGTTATTTTTACTTGTGATGGAGTGTGAAGGAGAAATATCTCTCCGGACCTCCATCATCTTTAGAATGAACAACAAGCCAGAATAGGTGAGCAGGGTGAAAGGTCAAAATGGTTTGTTCACAAATAAACCGAATGACAAAATTCTCTCCCAGGATGATGGAGTGAAGATGAAGTTGATTGTAGAGATTCTATGTAAGAAATGTGAATTGGTATTCATGCAAGCCAGAAACGCTTCTTAATAAATAAAAGGACTAAAGTACAAAAATGAAACTGTAAGGGGTTATTTAAGGTCCCATAAAACTTGTAGCTCTTCTACAACAAAAACACTGCAGACTCTCAAGTAATTTGGGCTTTGATTGCACAACGGGTGCTTAGACTATTTATTACATGATTTTTTTTCCTCTTTAAAAGGGAAAAATGTATCTATCCATCCGTTGTCTATACCGTTTATTCTGTGTATGGTTGCAGAAGACCTGTAGCCTATCCCCGGGGCCAAAAAGCAGTACACCCTATTTGGAGTGCCAACCTTTTGCAAGGCACAAGCAAACACACTCACACACTATGGGCAGTTTGAAAAATGGCAATCAATTTAAATGTCTTTGTACTGTAGGAGGGCACTAGATTTTCTACCTGTTTCGAAGGAAACTTACTGTATGTAAAGTATACGTGCAGGTAGAAATAATTCTATGACCTTGAATGTACAGTACTGCATATCTGACATCATATACTTTTATCTCTTTATTATTCCATCATCACTCTTCATCACCATCATCTTCTTCTCATAACAGTGGGTTATCAGTGTGTGGAGTCTCTTCTGTCTCTCACTGTGTCACAACAGCCTTTAAAGAGACCATAAGTGCTT
This sequence comes from Clarias gariepinus, assembly GCF_024256425.1. NCBI lineage: Eukaryota > Metazoa > Chordata > Actinopteri > Siluriformes > Clariidae > Clarias > Clarias gariepinus. The sequence continues at coordinate 13,033,966 of NC_071106.1, read as the reverse complement.
TAATCTCACTCTCTATCATGCAGGACTACTAAACCAAACCAAAACACACGTCAATGTGCAATGCTGGATCTTTCACAATGATAGTGAACACAGATTATGCCAGGTATTCCTTTAACATGTTTAAGACAGGATGGTTTCTTCTTGAAAAATTGAGATTAAACTTAGTTTGAGTTTAAAACTGAACAATAGTTGAATGTTTATGTGAAATGTCACATCATACAGTATTAACTAGTTAGTTAAGGGTTTTAGAGGATTCTGAATTAATATGTTAATATGTCTCAGATATTAAAGTTCCCCCAATTAGAATATTACTATAAAATACTAAGTTTATAATAAATACTTCAATAATAAATAGTCTTTATCTAAGAGTGACTGATTCTTTATCCACCATCATAGCACTGAACTCATTAGACCACATAACCTTTTTCACTGTTGAAAAGTCCAATCTTTATTCTCCCTAGTATATTAAATCCTTGTGGTTTTCTAATAGGCACACATCCTGTTTAGTCCCAATCCTTTAAGTTTTCATCATATGGAAATATTCTTACTATCACTAAGGAACAGAGCTATGTTGTTTTACAGTTGATATTTGCTTTAAGTGATTTCCATTTATTATTTTTTTTTCCCAACCAAATTTCTTCCAAAAAGTTGACGGTTCAGCACTATACTTCAAAGTTTTGATAATATTTGAAGGGTTTTTGACATACTTCTAGCAAATCTAATTCAGAAACCCATAATCCCCCTAAGATAAACATCAAACAATTAATGTTTTAAAACCTAAGTTGATTTAATTACTTGACGCAGCCGAATGACTTGGCCTTTCCCAAATGGTGACTTTTTTTTTTGACCAGGCAGCATGTAACAAACGTGATAAAATAACCTTATGAGTCTCACTGATGTTGCGCAACATTAATCATAATTAGAGACAATTCCTAGAGTAGTCATGAAGTATTTTTTGAGCAATAAATTTGATGAAACTTCTCATTTTCTGATCGAGGGAGTGAGCTAGAAGCCACAGGAGCAAAAGGGGTTTGGCAGGGGTCCCAAAAGAATCCTCGTTACTCTAAAACAGTGCCTTTTCTGCCAAGCTTTACTGCATTCCAGAGCGCTTGCAAGACCCCATTGAATATTATCATACAAGCTTCATTGGGGTGTGGATATACAGCCCCCTAGTCTTAAATGGGAAAAAAAAAATGAAATTTGGGAAAACTATAAGTAAGGATTGGTGTAACCGTATTATTATTATTATTATTATTATTATTATTATTATTATTATTATTATTATTATTTTTATATACATATAATTTCTTTTGTCATTTGCATTCCTATAAAGAGTAAATCTAACCAAAGATATTTGTTAATGTACTAAATGTCAGAAAAAATTCAATATAAACAGATTTTTGAGAAATTCTTTTAAAACTTTTATGTAATGTTAAATATTCTGTGTTAAATCAACAGCTGCATTTTGAATTGCGTGTTGTATAGTAAAATATTTCTGTGTGTAAACATTTAGCTATTTATTCACATTGTTTATTGACAGATTTCCATCGCCCGTAGGCTTTCATTATTTGTACCAGAAAAATAACAAGATGTTTTTCTTCTCTTTTTTTTCCACTACAGGAATTTTTTTCTTGTTATCTTACATCAGCTACAGATTCAGTGGATTTGACTGTAAAAACAATGACACACATCACTGTTTTATAAGGATTTAAATAAGAGATTTAAATATCTCTTATATCTCTAATATCTCTATAACAGATTTAAAAAGAATGCTTAAATAGAGGCCTATAAGTCTGTTCACCTGATAAGCGTTTGACAAATCTAGTATATTCACTTGCCTTTAAGACTGGGGTATTAACGCACGTGTTTGCAATCCTAGTTTTGTGGGGAATTTCCACTGACTTGTGTGTTACTGTAGTTAAAAAATTGTCTTGTCCTCCTGAAGAAGTAATTGCCAAGAGGAAGAGAGACTCGGCTGGTAAATTTCCTCTGGATTGGGAGTCATGACAAACCTAATTTGGCACAGGCAGACAGTACAAATAACACCAGTAACTGTGGATAATACCAGCCATACGCAAGGTTGCGAAGGGTCTGCTGGTACTGCAGAGCGCCCCAAAGGTATCGTCTCTACAAGGCCATCTGGTTTGCAGAGCAGAGAGATCCCTCAGGAAATGCACTCCTCTGGGTTTCTGTTCAGAGCAAAGAGCCTTCACCTTCCAAACCCTGCAGAGACACTGACTCAGAGACTGTTTATCATGCTGTTCAGTGTGATTACAGGAAAAATACTTCAGGTGTGTCTATGGACCAAATGTTTGTCGAGTGTCCTTCTCTTTTCTGGTGTGAAGGCATAAATATTAATGAAATATAGCCAGGGGTTAACATTGAAAATTCAGGTCACACTGTTTGTCAACAACAAAACCAATTTCAGCTCACAGTAAGCAGGGTATATTCCGTGTGTATGTGTAAGCTCATTTTTATCATATGCAGGGTGATTATACAGTACTGTATGTCAGGACACATGATTATACAACTGGTTAAGCAGTATTTATTGCTAAGAAAGGAATAAAACATGAGAGAATTTGCTCTTATGAAAAAAATACTCAGTGCCGGGGTAACTGTGAAGTGGAGGACTATTACCGCTCCAAATCTGATTATCTTTAGCAGATTCTGAAATCATTTATATTTCCTTATTTCGCAGCAATTTTCTGAATGTCCAGGTCATCCTTGTTTCTTTTTCTTTAAGGTAATAAGACAAAATTATGAGAATATTGCTGTCAGGTATAAATGTACCTTTTCATAATGACTAAATAAATTTCCCCTTACAGAAAGCTTCATATGAATTTTTTTTCTTTTTTTCTTTAATGGCTTATTATATAACCCTTTCAGTTTTAGGTTAAGACTATATGCAGAGTCCAGAATGCAAGTCCTTCAGTATTTGTTGTAATTATACTGTATTAGAACAATTGCTGATAATTATTACTTCTAATTATTAATACATATTACTACTACTACTACTACTACAACTGCAAATAATAATAATAATAATAATAATAATAATAATAATAATAATAATAATAATAATAATAATAATAATAATAAAAGTGCAAAGTGTCCCATAGCATTTTCTTTTCTTTTGAGGTCAAACAACCAAACCCATCTTTTAAATTATTTTTCTGTATTGCTTAGTTCATCATATTGCCCAGGCTGTGCTGAAAATTCTGTGCATTCTAAAAGGCTGTGCATTCTATTCTGCACAATCCTGAGCCCTATGTATGTTTATTAAAAATACAATACAATATAAAAAAAACCCTGCAAAACAAAAAAAAAAAAATCTTTTTTATGAGTTTTAAGGCTACATTTTACCTGAAAGGGTCTGTAAAGGTCATGGTCTATCAGTAATCTACAATTAATGAATGGAAGGGAAATCACGCAATTTACATTTAGTAAATTAAGTTATTTTTGGATAAAGAAAAAAAAAAGAGTATAATGTATCATATTTATGGAGTCTTTTGGCAATTACTTTCCTTCACAAATGCAGTTGATAGGCTTTCTTGGAGAGGCATCTCCAATCTCTCAAAATATTACATTAAATGTCCATTTAAAGAAGTTATTTATGGTGTGCAGGTAAACGAATATGTTTATTGATTTCTGAGATTTTTACAGCAAATATGTTGGGTGACCTTGAGCATTTTATTTGTCCCTTATCAGCAGCACAGCAGGATAGTTAGTGCACGTTCTGGTCATTGCTGTAGCCCAGACAGTCAGTCTGTGAAGGTGAATAGAGAGGTCAAGTTTCCAAATGGAGCACCAGCTTTGTGATAATTACTGAGGTTTGTGTGTTAACACAGTCAGTATGGTAGCATGAGGATTCTGTGCTCTACTAACTGCTGCCTGGATTCCCAAGTAACCTCCATTTATCCATCCATTTTTTTTTTATTAAGTATAGAGTGTTTCCTTTGTTTAACTTTAATTTATCTTTATAGATGACTTTTGATTTATGAAGCCTTAGACTATATCATCTGAGATCAAACAGCAAGGGGAAAAGGTCACTTAATGCAGGATTTACTGTATGAAGCTTCCTCTTAGATGGGAAGATTAAAATAAACTCAGAGTGACAGATGAAAGTTTTCCTTTTTGGGATGAAAGCACTTCCCTATCTGTGATAGCTGATAGCCCCAAGAGAGAGAGAGAGAGAGAGAGAGAGAGAGCGAGAGAGAGAGAGAGAGAGATGACTGGGTAGCAGATGTGGATAAGGATTTAAGTGAAGGACTGATTCCAGTCAATTTCCATTTTAATCTATATTCCATTTCATATGGATTTAATGTATTAAACTGCTATCCAGTCCTTTTTTTCTCTTGTTCTTTTTTTTTATGCCTTAGTGATATATGCAATATTTTTTCTGAATAAAGTAATGCATTGCTCTAATGCTGCTAATAAATAAATAAATAGAATAATATATACTTTTAATACTATCATTAGTACAATACATGGGAAATTCAAAAGTTGAGAAAAAAATAAACCTATTTTATTTTCCTTCGTGTAGTGCCTCAAGGATAAATCCAAAGTCTTGGTCTAATATTGCTGAATAAATATATGCAGTAAATTTAATAAAAAGTAAGATGAAAACCTTAAAGGATCTGAAATGAATTAGAGAAACAGTACATTAAACTTGAAGTTGTTTAAATTGTTCTTAAAAGCCACTTGTAACTGCTACCTTAAGATGCACATTTTCTTGATACATTTTTTTTTGCAGTACACAAAGTTTCCATTTAATTCACTGTCATTTAAAGATCGGAGATAGGAAAGTTAGTAATACAGTAATGGTATATAGTATATGTCTGGGGATTTTATCATAATCATGGATCATAATTTTATCAAAAGGTAAATTCTTTTTTTTTAAAGTTATTTTTTTTTAGTTTTTCATTTGAATATACGCAATCTGGAATAAAAGCCCAGATCAGCCAGATAATTGTGGCCTTGATGCTGATTTTAATAAAGGGTGTTGAATTTCTTTTTTTGCTCGACCCCTCCCCTTAAGACCCTAATGGTATGACCCCTGTCTAGGCCTAAATCTCTCTGTCAATTTCTATTATGGTGAGATTTAAACAATCATTGCCTTAGGGGGAGTTCGAGGTTTGCTTCTGGCTTGTGGTGAGACATTTGTAACATGCTGTTTGTTCTAGCTGTACTTCCCCTTCATAAACAGTAACGAGCCGCATGCCTCTTCATCACTACTAGAACTGATTAATGGAACACAGCAGGTCGTATTGAGGTGGACGACCCTTTTAATGCATCTGATGCATGGCCTAGAGTGGAGTCTGTCTAATTTATCTGGCTTAAATTACCTTACCCGGTTGTTTTTAAAACCACACGGATGAGGTCAAAAAAATAGACAAGTAAGATGCTTGTAACGAAATTAAACAGACGACGGTCCCCTGGGTTGTGCTCTGCTCTATATATTATGTCCTCATCTTACATGAACCAAAAGGCAAATCAAATGAGCATCAATAGGACACTTGAGTCAGAGTGAAGTATTAGTGGATTAGTCAGAATAAATGAAAAGCAATTATCACCAATGTCTTTTGCCTGTTTGTGCTGTAGCTTTCTCCTTAAGGTATGTGACACTATTAGCCTCAATTTCATGGCTATCTTTTTTCGTCTCCGGTCAATAGAGAGATCGCCTGCTGCAGGGCATGGGTGGAGATGGTTTAAGGGTTAAGCCTTAAAACAGTGGGGTGACTGTAATTTATAACAGCTTGGAGCTAACTCACAATGCAATTGAATTACAATGAACATGCACACTGAAGGACTGAAACAAGAATGAAAATGCTCTTTGTATGACGTTTTAAAAGGAAAAAACAGCGAATACTTTGGAGATCGATCTGTGATATTTAAACTATATGGGCAAAAGTATGTGGACACCTGACCCTCACATGCATATGTGGTGACCATCTCAATCCAGATTTAGTCCCACTATTGCTGATATAATAGCCTCCTTTTGCGAAGGCTTTCCACTAGATTTTAGCACAGCTGTGGGGATCTGTGAGGCTCAGTCAACCACAAGAGTATTAGCGAGGTCAGGCAGTGATGTCGGATGAGGAGGCCTGGGGGGGGGATGGAAGTGCGCTTTGGGATGGAGTCAACAATCTAATTCATCCCAAAATTGTTCATTGGAGTTCAAGTCAGGGCTCGGTGGAGGAAACTCAATTTCTTCCTTGGGAAACCATGTATTTACTGTATGGAGTACAGTAACAAGTTCTGGGCCTCTGAGTTCCAATAAAAGCAAATATTAAAGTTAATGCATGGAAAGACATTCCATATCATCATAATCATCTAATGTTAACAGCTTTGGTAAACTTATGGTAACGGCTATGGTCAACTTTATGGTAACAGTTCAAAATAGACCATGTATGGTTGTGAGGGTCAGGTGTCCACAAACTTTTGGGCACAGGGTGTATTTATTTAATTTCCTTTCACGTCACAGTCATCTTTACCTGACCGTCTGTTACACTTTATTTGTCTACTGGCAATGGGTGAGGCTCTAAATAACCATCTCAGTAGGGAACAGCCTTTGGCTATGCCTTTATATGTGTGTGTGTGTGTGTGTGTGTGTGTGTGTGTGTGTGTGTGTGTGTGTGTGCTGCCCAGTAAGGTATTGGCCTGGTATTTATCCAGGCTAAATCAGCCACAGATTTCATAGTAGCAAAGTGCATGGCACACACACACACACACACACACACGCGCGCGCGCACACACACACACAGAGGAAATTTAGCCAAAATGACATAAGTTGTTGACACCATACACCTTGTTTATCAGTTCTTTCGATCTCTCTCACACAGAGATGCGCATCCGAGAAGCACTGTGGTTAACTGTGTTTAATTATGGCTTGCCTAATCCTTTAGCTTCTTCATCTGTATGGACCCTCACAGTCCAGTCCATGAAGGAGATATTATAAGCTCTGAAGTGAACAGTGTACTCATGTCTCTCACAAAAACTGTCATGTCTCTCACACGTGATCGCATTTGCCTCCCCAAATACCATTATCTGTCTGTGACTGAGTGATGTCATGTATAATGTTCATTCTCGGGGTGTGTGTGTGTGTGTGTATGCAGAGCTCTGGGAGTTGAACAGGACATGGGTGTTCCAGGCAGCAGAAGGCAGATTGCAGCACTACAGTATGCTGCTGGATGAGACTCAGGAGAGGCTGATTGTTGGAGGGAAGAACGCACTGTACTCTCTTAACCTGGACAGAGTCAGTGAGCCTCATAAAGAGGTAGGTATAAAGTGCAGTGTCAAAGTATTAATGGAAGTTTTTATAAATCCCCAAGAAATAAGTCTTTGTTTAGTGGACTTTTGTGAAAGGGGTCCCTGGCTACAAAATATTCAATGACATCATGTCATGCCAGAGTTGCACAAGCAGCTTCTCGTGTGTATATATATATATATATATATATATATATATATATATATACACACACACAATATACAATTTAAAAACACCATATAGACCATGCAAACTTTATGCACACAGACCGAGGCAGGAATTGAATCCTCGACCCTGGAGGTGCAGGGCCACAGAGATAAACACCATGCTGACCATATAAACATGGATTACTTAGCAAATTATGAATGAAGAATGCTGTAAAGTTCAGTATTATTCACACACACATAGCTATATTAGATTATAATGATATCTACTAACAAAATATCACATAATATATAAACAAATGTGGCCATTGGCGGCTTAGTAATAGGTTTCTTTCCTGTCCAATGGAAGGCCTGGATACTATTCCCACCCACTGGATTCAGTGTCGGTCCCAAGCCCGGTTTAAATGGGAGGAGAGGATCGGGAGGGGAATCCGGTGTAAAACCTGTGCCAAGTTGTATGTGGATTGAATGTTCCGCTATGGCGACCCCTCGATGGGAGCAGCCGAAAGACAACAACATAAAAAATGTGTTTTACTTTCTGGCAACATACAGTGTTATTTTTTATGCTGCAGTATTTAATGGGCTGATGATTTTTATTCATAAAGATTAAGAGGGAAACAAGGTGGCTCTGTATACAGGAAGAAAGAGTCTTAAGTATGCTTTCAGCTCACATATAAACATATGAAGGCTAATTAGGAAGTTTTCCTATAAAATGTAGACATAGGTTTCAATATTCATAGTGTTACCCATGGCTGTTTAGTTTCGGTCAGAAGAACACAGACAGTGCTACTGTGTGTGGACCTGCCCCCTAACCCCTATACAGCTAAGTTTCTGCCTCTGTGTTTAATTTTATTTAATTCAATAAAGAACAGGGGATTGGAATGATGCTTTCCAGAAGTGCTCTCCATGATGCCATCATGTAGCAGACTAACCTGGAAATGATCCGTGTTCTTCAGTGACCTTGGTTTTCTGTCTCTGTCTGTCTTTGTTTAGATTCACTGGGCTAGTTCCGATGAGCAGGTGGATGACTGTCTCATGCAGGGCAGGGAGAAGGTACATTGATGTCAAATGTGGAAAATGATAAATATCACTTTTTTTTTTTTCTTTGAGGTGACATGTTGTAAAGTATAACTATTTGCCATTTCCCTCCAGCCGGAATGTGCTAACTACATCAAGCTGATCCAGCCGTATAACAGCACTCATCTGCTAGCATGCGGGACTGGAGCCTTCAGCCCGATGTGTGCCTACATCAGAGTCGGCCATGGAGCAGAGGTACTGCAGCTTCTCTATCAAGCTATAGTGACCTTTTTCTTGTTACATGTGCAAGTAAAATAAGACTTTATTCTCTTTGTATTTTTTATGGTATTTTTGTAATATTTGATAGATTGTAACAACTACTGTAGCTATTAGCATTAATGTAACTAGTACTTATTGTTAGAGTTTTTATCATACTAAATAAAAAACGTTTTTAAAAGAAAAACTAATAATATAGTTGTACAGGGGTATCTCGGCATAATAAATTATCCTGTTTCGGAGGTGAGTTAAATTTTGTATTGCAAAGCACATTGTCCCATAGAAAATAATGTAAATGCAGATAATCCGTTCTAGCCACCCAGAAATATTACCAATATTACCACTATAATCATATATAACACTATAATCATATTTTTGCATATAAAAGCAATTTAAACCATTTAGAAAAGACAAGTAAATATAAAATAAATAGACATTAAACCTTACCTTACACCGGCTGCTTTTAAAACGAATCTGAAAACGACTCTGTTTTTTCTAGCTAGCATCCTTGCTAGCTTTCTTGAGACCCACTAAATTTATACCTTACTAAATCTTGCACAAACTGGCAATAAATAAATAAATAAATATGTAAATTTACGTGTATAATTTGTATGAAACGTGAATGTGTATCAAAATGATAAGATTGTCTCTGATGAGCAAGCCAAGGAAGACGGCAACAGTGGCAAGGAAAAACTCCATGAGATGGCAATAGGAAGAAACTTTGGAAGCAACCAGGTTAATCAGGGAACCCATCCTCATTTGGGTAATAATGGATAACAGGGATTACACCCCACATGACGGTGTATGGGATATACAGGTTGTATGGCATGTACAGTATATCCTATGTAAGATCACATATGAAAGCAGGCAGCTCTAAAAAAGATCTGTGTATCAGATCTGTGTATCATTGGAGTAAAAAAAAACTGAATTAAGACACTTTAGGCTGGTAATGTGAATGTACGTAGCCTCACACTTGAGAGTAATTTTAAAAGTTCACACTTACAGAAGGAAATAGGATAGAGGTGTGCACACTTGAATACTCGAGAGAATTAAAACATGTCCTCAGTTGAAGATGACAGAAAGTTCATGCGTGGGTCTTTGAAATAATATTACTGAAACACTGCAAAGGACAGTTTATGCTCCTGGTCAGAGAAACATGAGGAAAATATAGTCTGAGGGCTGTGTTAAAATGATTAAAGCAAGGCTTTAAGGCTGAAGTTCAGTCCACAAGAGAAACCAGACTGTTTTCAGAATAGTTCTAGAGTATGCATGCCTGAGGCAGATGGGTGTAGTCAGAAGCAGCACGATGGTCAGTCAAATGCTTTAGTCCTCTCTGGTGATCATTAACAAACACATGTCTTGGAATGGATATGTTTTCCTCTGCTGGAGAATTTGTCATAGTGACTCATGAGAGCCTGCTTAATTCCTCACACCAGAAAAGAAACATGCTGGGAATTTCTCATTCAACCACAATGTCACTCTCAAGTGTGAAGTCATTGGTTGCGACCACCATATAGATTTTGATTATGTCTATGAGCTTTAGTAATTACAGAAGGTTGATTAGATGTAAGCCCAAGGCTGCGACTGATCTAAAAGTGATGCTGTTGACAGTCATGGCTTTATTGTCAACCACTTAAAAAAGAGTCTGTTTAGGCCTCAGTGATGGGCCCTTTTATCATTCTCACTCTGTCCAAATCTATGACTAAACATTCAGGCGACCAAAAACAAACAGTCTCATCCTCTCTGGAGAGCGCCAGCTAAATTACAGAGTGGCTAATCACAGGGAATGGAGGTTTATTTGAAGCCAAACGCAATGTTTGGAAGAAACATAAAAGACTGAGGGGTAAAAAGCTTTTTTTCCATATGTTCAAAACCTCTGGCTGGCCTGAACCACTTTTACACAATCATTGTATTGTGTTGTGACTCTCCTCCCACTTCTGTTTAGGCTCGTGTGTGTCATATATAGGGGATGTAACGTACATATGTTTACAATTATTAAGAACTACAGATTAAATTGGTGCTGTAATTTGGGCCCAATGTCTTGACTCAGTCCTAATTATTGTGTAATTCATCATTTACCTGTATCAAAAAAAAATATTTTATTCAAGTCATGTGCATCCATATGATTGGTTGATCCTAATAAATAAATAAAACTCTTTAAGAAGGGTGTACTGTATACAGTATGTTTTAACGACGATCCTGGCCAAGGTGGCTCGGAGTCCACTGCAGTCGTTCCCCTGAACGTTCAGCAAGTGGAATGCCTAATTTTTAAAAATCGATGGATAACTTGTCGCCAACTTGTGGAGGAGACACATCTGTCAGTGGGTATTGTACATTACTGCCACATCTCCCTTACAGTTCTGACCACTTCCGTATGATTTGCCGATTAAAGTAGTTCCTGGGAGGCCAGCTTTTCAGATGTGAAAGTTTAAAGTTATTTTTTACATTCTAGAACACTGGATTTTTCAAAACTAGTAAATAACACATACCGTATGGCATTAAGTAATTAGGGAACAACAAAAGTCAGTGGTAATTATAAGGTCAGCTGTTCTGGAATAGTTCCTGCAAGAACAGTATTGGAAATTAGTGATGGGAAGTTTGAATCATTTTAGTGACTCGGTTCTTTGAATATCGTTCATTTTGTTTTTTTGATCAGAAATAAATTTTAATGTTTTCAATAAAAAGACCCACAATACGTATACATACACACACAAATTTTGGCTATAGTTCCAGTTATAAAAATATAACAATGCAATTAAGGACATATTACAATAAACAGAATGAGCAGCTCACCATCATATCTTGCAGTCGGAGTCGTTCGTTCTTTTGAATCTATTGCACTGTATAGCGTCTATGGGAGTCACGTGACAAAAGAACGAGCGACTCAAGACTGAAAAGACTCAAAGGTAACTACTCATTTCTGTTTCCTTTTTATAACATACAGAGGGTTTGCGATGCTTTGCGCATCCCAATAGAAAATGAACGAATCAATCTCCGAGACTACTCATTCATCTGCGTCATGTTAAAGATTCGTTCAAAAAGAACAAATTGTTCATGAACGACCCATCACTATTGGAAATTCAATTTTGCAAAACTCTTTAAGCATCATGATGAAACTGGCTTAAGGATAAGAAAAGCAAAATCAAAACTTACCACTGCTGCCGAAAAGAATCACCAGTTAACACACAGCACCTCAAATTAGAGGAGTATACTGTAAATAGCAGACACATCTTAACATGAACTGTTCATAGGGGATTATTTCATATTTTGGATGCCTTCAGCATCGTTTTACAATGTAGAAAGAAATAAAAGTCAGGAAAGGTATTGGCTTTAAATCATTTTAAGGACATTCAAGGATTTTGGATTAATCGTAAGTCTTCATGTGTTTCTGAATTTTGACAGTCCTGATACATAAATACATACATACAATCATATGGATAATTCAGATAATGACAGTAACACAAACACATACATCATTATGCTTTTAGTAATTTACAAATACTATCATAAAAACCATAATGTGTTATTTTTTTCCTTAAATAGACTTAACCTTAGTTTAAACTGAATACTTTATCTTTGTCTTTTTCTTTGTCCTTAATATTCAGGGTGAGGTTCTCATGCCCATTTCCTTAGTTTGCCTTTGGCTTGTAGTAAGAGGCAGGAGATCAGAGCAAGGGTAATTAGAGGAGGCAGGTTTGAGCAGGTCACCTGATAACCCCAGGGCTCAGCTGCAGGCGAAAGGGTAAAGCACTCAGGCTAGGAGGAAGGCTCGGAGGCTCAAAGAATGACAAAGGTTACTGCTAGAGCATACTGCTCTCCACCCAATCCAGAAAACAGATGGATATAAACACAGACACACAAAATATAACTGTTGATACACTAACACAGGCTGACACTTGCACACAGTCACCGTAAGGTGAGGGCAAGCGTGGTGATGGCATGCAGATGTGAATGCAATGACAAGTGGGACTGATCCAAGAGCAGACAGAGAACAGAGCTGAAGTGAGAAGTCACAATGTCACAATGGATAGAATCTACTCTCACACACACACACACACACACACACACACACACACACACACACACTAACACCTACTGGCCCTGGTTGCATCTCAAACCTTAAAATACAGGGTAATGTTGCAGCCTTCTGTTCACTTTCACACCAAATGTAGCACATCATACACGTCTACACTCTTGAGAACGGGCCAGTGCACATCCACATTTTATCAGAACGACTAATTAAGACTAGGAGTGGTCCACCGCACTAGGATCATGGGTGTTTTCCCTTGGTCATTGTGGTATGAGGGAGAGAGAGAGAGAGAATGTTTTCTGGTTTAGACCACAGCCACTTAAATATCCTAAGCACACTTATAAACTGTACCAATTTGAAAATTCCAATATTAAACAATATTAAATATAAAATATATATTTTGATATTTGATATACATGTGCATGTTCATTATTATTATTATTATTATTATTATTATTATTATTATTATTATTTACTCAAAATTCTCTCTCTTGCTCTCTCTCTCTCTCGCTCTCTCTCTCTCTCACACACACACACACACACACACACACACTATATTAACAAAATACAGACCCCTGCAAATGTGAACCATGTGTGTGTGTGTGTGTGGGAGAGAGAGAGAGAGAGAAAGAGAAGGAGAGAGAGAGAGAGAGTCACTCCTGGTTTACTTATTCCATGTCCCAGGGGTGCACTGATGGTTGTGATGCATATAAAGCATATTATTTCCATAACACTGCTTCCTTGTGTATAACTGCTGTAGTTATCTCCTCAGTGGTCAACATACTTGTTAGTTAACATATGAATGAATGAATAAATGAATGAATGAATGATCACATACTATACAGTATATTCATTTAGTTAGATTTGGGATAGCTATTTAAGAATTTATTACACAGAGGTATGGAGACAGTGGAAGAAAAATAAATGCAGCCCTGACCTACTAAGCTAATTGCATATTTCATTCATAAAAGTCTACCATTGTTTTATTTTTGCATTATAATCCCATATAGCCTCATGTCAAATCCTGTGTTTATGTAGCCATTTTTAAAACAATAATTAAAGGACTGAAAGGAAAGAAGTAATGATTACAAAAACAAAGCAAAAACAATTATATATATATATATATATATATATATATATATATATATATATACAGTGGTGTGAAAAACTATTTGCCCCCTTCCTGATTTCTTATTCTTTTGCATGTTTGTCACACTTAAATGTTTCTGCTCATCAAAAACCGTTAACTATTAGTCAAAGATAACATAATTAAACACAAAATGCAGTTTTTAAATGAAGATTATGTTATTAAGGGAGAAAAAAAACTCCAAATCTACATGGCCCTGTGTGAAAAAGTAATTGCCCCCCTTGTTAAAAAATAACTTAACTGTGGTTTATCACAGTTAAAAGTTCAATTTCTGTAGTCACCCCCAGGCCTGATTACTGCCACACCTGTTTCAATCAAAAAATCACTTAAATAGGAGCTACCTGACACAGAGAAGTAGACCAAAAGCACCTCAAAAGCTAGACATTATGCCAAGATCCAAAGAAATTCAGAAAAAAATGAGAACAAAAGTAATTGAGATCTATCAGGCTGGTAAAGGTTATAAAGCCATTTCCAAAGCCTTGGGACTCCAGCGAACCACAGTGAGAGCCATCATCCACAAATGGCAAAAACATGGAACAGTGGTGAACCTTCCCAGGAGTGGCCAGCCGACCAAAATTACCCCAAGAGCGCAGAGACAACTCATCCGAGAAGACACAAAAGACCCCAGGACAACAACTAAAGAACTGCAGGCCTCACTTGCCTCAATTAAGGTCAGTGTTCACGACTCCACCAAAAGAAAGAGACTGGGCAAAAACGGCCTGCATGGCAGATTTCCAAGGCGCAAACCACTTAAGCAAAAAGAACATCAAGGCTCGTCTCAATTTTGCTAAAAAACATCTCAATGATTGCCAAGACTTTTGGGAAAATACCTTGTGGACCGACGAGACAAAAGTTTAACTTTTTGGAAGGTGCGTGTCCCGTTACATCTGGCGTAAAAGTAACACAGCATTTCAGAAAAAGAACACCATACCAACAGTAAAATATGGGGGTGGTAGTGTGATGGTCTGGGGTTGTTTTGCTGCTTCAGGACCTGGAAGGCTTGCTGTGATAGATGGAACCATGAATTCTACTGTCTACCAAAAAATCCTGAAGGAGAATGTCCGGCCATCTGTTCGTCAACTCAAGCTGAAGCGATCTTGGGTGCTGCAGCAGGACAATGACCCAAAACACACCAGCAAATCCACCTCTGAATGGCTGAAGAAAAACAAAATGAAGACTTTGGAGTGGCCTAGTCAAAGTCCTGACCTGAATCCTATTGAGATATTGTGGCATGACCTTAAAAAGGCGGTTCATGCTAGAAAACCCTCAAATAAAGCTGAATTACAACAATTCTGCAAAGATGAGTGGGCCAAAATTCCTCCAGAGCGCTGTAAAAGACTTGTTGCAAGTTATCGCAAATGCTTGATTGCAGTTATTGCTGCTAAGGGTGGCCCAACCAGTTATTAGGTTCAGGGGGCAATTACTTTTTCACACAGGGCCATGTAGGTTTGGATTTTTTTCTCCCTAAATAATAAAAACCATCATTTAAAAACTGCATTTTGTGTTTACTTGTGTTATCTTTGACTAATAGTTAAATGTGTTTGATGATCAGAAAAATTTTTGTGTGACAAATAGGCAAAAGAATAAGAAATCAAGAAGGGGGCAAATAGTTTTTCACACCACTGTATATATATATATATATATATATAAAATAACTTTTTTTTTTTTAATAAGGCAATATATTTAGGCCGTAGCATTGCTGTGTACAGGACAAGCTGTAAAGGTGTACAGTACACTGTACTGTAAGTGATGTGTGTATTATTGTACAGCGCCTTATACTCTTCCAAAATTCCCATTTCCCTGCCACATTATTCACGTGGACGACGTAATATTTCCTCTGGGATTACTGAAAATGGAGTGTCTAAGTGTGAAATGGAGGTGTGTGTGTGTGTGTGTGTGTGTGTGATGGATAGGTTGTGTAATACATCCTGATAGTGACAGTGTGAATAGATTAGGGTGTGTGATAGGCTGCATTATATGCTGACAGGCTGATTGATGCCTCCGTCTCTGTGATCTTCTGCCCGTTCAGTTCCAGATCTGTGTTTATGGGAATGGCTTGAAACCATTTTCTACACACCAGAACAGGCCAAATCCAATCAGATAAGACACAGAGATCACAGACACGCTGAATTTGTAGACACGTTCTGCGGGTTTAAAAAGGTTGCAATGCTTCTTTTAGACAAGTGAGATTTTAAAATATATATTAAAAAAGTTACTGAGTAAATTAAGATTATATATAAATGTGTGTGTGTGTGTGTATATACATTTATATTATATAAATAAAATAAAAATTCGTTGCACTTGGCTAAATCAGCATTGACCAGACTTTTAACATGAGTTGAGCTAGTCAGCTAGCTTATTAGTTTGCCATGTTTGCTATCAACATGATTAAAATCTGACACCATCAAGCTAACTAAACACATGAAGTAACTACTGTAATGTACTAAATTAATTCATATAACTAGTTACAATAATTAGGTTGTTAATTTTAGTAACATCATCACTCCAATAGCTACAGTATGTGACTTAACTAGCTTACTAATAATAGCAGTAAGTGCTAACTACTGTAGTAATAGCAGTAAGTGCTAGCAAAAAGCAACAGTTTATAAAGTAATGCTCCTAATACTATAACCTAAAATAAATATATACAAAAACAAGCAAATTACAAAATTGACAGGAATGACCAAAATTGAACACAAAATACTAGTCAAATAATAAGGTAGCTGGAAAGCAATGTACCACTGGCAAAGTATTGTTAAAGGATTTTAAACAGAGAATCGTCATATTGCTACCAAGCTAGCCCATGTGAGGAAAAATATTGCTATATCATGCAATCAAAGGAATTTTAAGGAAGCTAACTACTCACACACTCACCACTTTATCCTGTATTCAGGGTCGCAGGGACCTGGAGCCCATTCCAGGCGAATTAGGGCACGAGACAGGGTACACCCTAGATGAGGTGCCAATCCATCGCAGACCACACACACACACACTTACACACACTCACAAACTCATTCACACACTACGGGAAATTTGGTAATGCTTTCACCTCTATACCGCTTTATCCTGTATTCAGGGTCGCAGGGACCTGGAGCCTATCCCAGGAGGCTTAGGGTACGAGACAGAGTACACCCTGAACAGGGTGCCAATCCATCGCAGGGCACACACATGCATACACACACTCACACACTCATACACACACTACAAGAATTTCTTTTGGGGGGGGATGCTAACTAGCTTAACCTACATGTCTTTGGACTGTGCGCTGAAACTGAAGTAAATAGAGAAAACCCACCAATCGTGGAGAGAACATTTAAACTCCATGCACACAGACCTGGTGCAGGATTCGAATCCGCATGCTGGAGGTGCCACGTGACAGTGCTAACCATTAAGCCACCATTAGCTGACCCTGCATGCCTTAGGTTCTGTACATTTTTATCAGAATTAATGAGAAACAACAGATGCATGTGACTGTTGGTACAACTGACATTTAAAATATTCACCCAAACAAACAAAAAAATTAAATAGGGCCCACCTTACCCACCAGCCAAACCACCTACAGTACATTCTCTTCAGCAGCTTGTCTTTGCTTGCAATACACTTATGAACTGAGGTCATGCTGGATCAATGATTTGACTTCTAAATGAAAGGCGTTTATAGCTTAGAGCTTAATGATTTTTCTTGTTGTTTTGAATATTTGAAAATTGGAAAATTGTTTTGAATATAAAAGCGTAAGAAATTGGATGTGTGGCGTGAGATCATGTGAAGAAGAATGATTGTGTGAGTCTTGATCTTAACGCATGTTAGTTGGCAGCTTTGGGTTATCTATTGTAAATTAGTAGACAAGAAACTTTTTATTTTAATGTGCTGTTTATGTGTGTGTTTTATCAGGACGCAGCGTTTCAGCTGGAGACCGAGCACATTGAGAGCGGCAGAGGGAGATCCCCATTTCACCCCAACAGCCCCACAACATCCACAGTGTCCAGTAAGCACTCAATAACACTGTTAAACAGCTTTTCCTTGTCTTTGCTTTCTCTCTCATAAACACCCCTCCTCCATATCTATCTATCTCGTCTTAAAGTGTGTGAGCTCCACAATGAGAGCTGTGTGTGTTTCAAGCCTCTAGCAGTCAGTAGGAAGGCTTTCCAGCTATTCAAGCTTTCTACCTCCCCTGAATTTTCATATAAGAGCTTCTAGTCAAATCCATCATCTCTCTCAGCCAGGGTCAACAGATTAAGAGACTTCATACGACGGGGAAAAACTGGGAAATATAGGTTGGTAATAATGAGTTCAGTCATTTTATGCTAATGGAATGGTCAAAAAGCTCTTTACAGGATTGCTAATTCCCTATTTAGCATATGAACATACCTTTAGACAAATATTATTCCGGAATGCATATTAAGATGATAAATTGGTACAGTCGTTTTGTTGGCATGGTTATGTCTCAAGTTTGCTACTGTTCTTTTCTTTAGCTGCCACCTTGTGGCTGATTAAATAATGACAACTAAAGTGGGCTCAATCTTTTAAAATTTGCTAAAGATTTGTAAAGATCTTGTAAATCAATATTATATCTAAAATATTGGATAAATAATAAAAATAATAATAATAATAATTATTATTATTATTATTATTATACATTGTGATGTAGTGGTTAAAACTGTGGCCTCCCACCTCCATTGTTGAGGGTTTGAGTCCTACAGTATGTGAGTCAGTGTACAGAGTTTGCATTAAAGACAAGTAAAGTAAGCAAACTGCCATTTCCAAAATGCTCAAATAGTATGTGAGTGAGTGCGTGTGCCCTACAGTGGATTGGCACCCTGTCTCAGAATAAAAGCTTAAAAACCCCTCTTCTGTTCTGAAATGTTTGTCATTCAATATTAAATATATAAATAGGTATGTTCAGTGACTTTGACTATCTTTCATTTTTGTGGATCAACAGGAGATCAGTTGTTTGTGGGTTTATACACTGATTACTGGGAGAACGATGCAGCGCTGTATCGCCTCGGCAGCCACAGCTACACCAGGACAGAAGTAGGAGACAGACAGCAATTAGATGGTGAGAGGATTTAAACTATTAATTGACTTTTACTGCCTTACCCATTTACCTGGAAATTTACACAAGCATTTTCTCATACATTCACATGACCCTTTAATTCAGTTCAATTCAATTCAATGTTTTATACGACTTTTAACAGACAGAAATTAGGTAGGAAGTAAAAAAAAAAAAGTTTTCCCTATCAGTATTGCTTATCCTGTTAATAATAGAGCAAGCTTTTGATATTTGAAAACATCTGAAGCTCTAAAAAAAATGTTTTATATTAACCTCCATGATTTGTGTCAGTCTCTTTAATATCACATGCACCAGTGAAATAAAATCTGACACTATTTTTAAATTTAAAAAAATACACCAGTCCTGTGTTTCAGGCCAACATCTGCCCTGAAACCAGTATCCTTTATGAGGGAAAGAAAACCCTATAATAATAATTTATTATTTTATTAGCAGTAACTGCTTTGTCCTGCTCAAGGCAAGGTGAATCCAGAGCCTATCCCAAGAACACTGGTTGTGAGGCGATATACCCTTAATGGGACACCAGTCCATCACACAGCATTACGCACACACATGTTCACGCACTCATTCACATTCAGGGCAATTTAGCATAAGTTTAAAAGGTGAAAGGAAACAAGAGAATCTGGAAGAAACTCACACGGTCACAAGGTGAACATGGACAGAAATTCTTCACAGACCCGTAACCAAGCTCAGAATCGAGCAATGGACCCTGGAGCTGTAAAGCAGCCAATTGTCCTTAAGATCATGCATAAACCTTAGCTTTTATCATAATAGGGTCCTTGGGAATTCCTTTGCTCTGATAGGATCCTTGGCTGCAAAAAGTGTGAGAACCTCTGCTCTCAGACATCATGATTTGAGAAAGAGCTTGAATTGAACATGCAAATTGGTTCAAGATGAAGCAGCAGAGGCACACACTGAGACACTGACAAATTGTATGTTGGACAATATCAAGGCTTTTGTGAGGTTTTTTTGGTAGAAGAGGAAAAATACTCTTGGTGTGTTGGCTCTAATCTGTCCCACCTGTTCCATCATCTTGAATATTGTAGTTAGACAATTATAGCTGGTAAAAAATAGTAAAGGTTTTTTAAAATTACATGGCTTACATCCATGATCAAAAAAGGCAGATTGCGTAATTTAATGATCATTTGGATCATGTATATAAACTAAAAAAAAAAACAAGGAGATTTTACAAACTAGGAGCGCACCAGGATTTGAAATGCATTATGCATTAAACAAAAATTAGCACTCTGTCTGAAACCAAAATTGCGTAGAGATGTGAATTAAATGAAATTAAACGACGCATGGAACTTATCACGAATGAACTGGTCTGGAAATTGCATTGATGCTATGCTGTGAGCTTGTTTATTATTTGTCTCATGTCCACACACTATGCTTCAAAGACTCAGAGCTTTAGTAATGCACACTGAAGATGTAATAAAGCTATCTTCCCCGCTTTTGTATTTTATGCATATTTAAATAATTTTATACTGTTTCTTTCTTGTGCATGTGTGTGTGGTGTGTGTTTTATTGTATTTCTGATGCACACCACAGAGGGGCATTGTGTGTCTGAGAATAAAGGAGTGTAGTACTCACCTGTAGGGGGGCTCTTGTATTTCGAGCCCCCCCATAGTGTGTGCCATTAATCATACAGAAAAGCAAAAAGGCATGCATGACAGACGCCATCTATCTCTGCCCACTCTGTCTCAGACAGACCCATCAGACCTGCTGAAAAATGCTAAAACACAGTCACAACTAGTCCCAGTGAGCCATCTGCCTCTGTCATACAAACAGTCCAAAACTGAGATTTCACAGCACCGTGGAAACCTCTCCAGTGCATGAGTGTGTGCGTGTTCGTGTGCATAATCACATCATCATCATCATCATCACGCACATGTGAAATTTACTCATGGGTTTTAGATGCTTCACATGCTATGTTTTTTTTTTTTTCACATGTGGATCTTTTATATACAGTATGCTGCATGTGTTTTTCATTTCTGTGTTGTTTTTACAGAGATGATTTTTAAGCACTTTCATATGATTTCTGTTTTTTTATTTGTTTATTTTCACATTACATTTTTTATCATTAGATGTGATTTTATGTTTTTTTTATTTTATGTGATTTTAACATATAGTATGACCTTCATCTGATTCATTTCTGAATAATGTTCATAAAATTATTCATTTATTTTTTCATTCATTTTCAAATGTAGGGCATTTTAATAGATTTTATGCATTATTAATTTAAAGTGCAATTAAAAAATGTTTTAATTTTTTTAATGTTTATAATTTTTTTCACATTATCCATGTGGATTGTTGCAGGTGAGTCATACTGTAGGTGCAGAGGTTAAGACTTTATTCTTTATTAAAAGACTTAAGACTTTTAACATATAACAAAATAACAAAAGCAGCATGAGAACAGTTACCAACACAGGTTACCACTGAACAGAACAGCTGAACAGTTTCCAACACAAATGAACTAATCAGAACAACACAGATTCAAGACAAGGGAATAAACCAAGACAAATCTATTTATAAGGAAACCTTTGGAACAAATTTGGAACAGGTCAGTGTCCCATCACCTGAGCAGAAGTGCACTCTGGGACCTAAAGTCCAAAACAAAAGTGTCTCTGAGCACAAGGCGCCCTCTAGGGGTTATCCCTGATATTATCACATTACTGACATGATCACATGTGGGTTAAAAAATTAATTTTTCATGAAAGGAACTCAGCTAAACTGGGCTAAAGGTCTACAAAATCAATATTACTTTAAGAAAACAGCTGGCAGTAAGGTGTATTTATTCTGAAATGAAAATAATCAGACTTTTACTTAACTTAAGTAGTGCGCCGTTCAAGACTGATCACTCACCAAGTTATCACTCACCAAGCATTCATTTTAAATATATACAGTACAGCAGATTCCATATTGTTGATTGAGTGTACATTGTACAATTGTTTAGGTCTTGTTTGACAGGCATTGGTCAGATCTTTGGCTGATCTAACATATTCCCTATTTTTTCTTTTTGTCAGAGCCGAAGTTTGTTGGTTCAGTAGTGATTCCAGATAATGACGACCCCGCCGATGACAAAGTTTACTTCTTCTTCACTGAGAAAGTATCTACCACAGAGGCAGCAAATAAGGCTGTCTACAGCAGGGTGGCTCGTGTATGTGCTGTAAGTGTCGACAATGTTAAGGAAAAAGACCAAGGATGGCAAAATCCACTTTAAATAGACGAGAAAAAAGGCAGTGTTAAGAGAAACAGTGCTAAGTAACATGTCGTGTTGTCTTTTAGAATGATCAGGGTGGTCAGAGGATGTTGGTGAACAAGTGGAGCTCTTTCCTCAAGGCTCGTTTGATATGCTCAGTGGCAGGAGCCAATGGCATCGACACCCACTTTGACGAGCTGGGTAAGAAACATTATTAGTAAATCTTATGGTTTTACAGAAGAGTGAAAAAGTTTAAAGTAACACGGCAAAGTTCTTTGTAAGACATTTGTTATAAAAACAGGGCCACACACAGATTTACCATCAACTGAATTCCAATGGTTATATTAATGTTTACATGGAAAAGTTCCTCATATTCAGAATCAAGTTACGTGAAGTACCTGTGTGCAGTTTGTGCTTCAATGGTTGCCAGATTTGTGCTGATTAGAAGCATCCCAAGCACAAGTTTTATTAACATAGTCTAAATCATGACTTAAAACCCACTTGTATTTGAACTAGAAAATAAATTTAAAAAGAGCGAAAGAAAAAAAGTTGTTAGGTTTCGCTGAGTTTGCTGGAGAATTTCTTCTGGTAACTTTGTCACACTCGCTCCTTTAAATTTTTAGGCAAATAGCAGGACATTAGGTTTTTTGTTTCCATCTGAAAACTGGTCTGACTTGTACAATATTATTTTTTTTTCCAGCCATGCATATATTCTCCTGTAGTGTTATTTATTTACTAATTTTTAAGTTATATATGAAAATACTAAATAATTTTGTACATAATTAGGCAGACATAATAAACATATATAACAAAATTTGTACAGCATATAATATGGTACGTAAGACTTTTGCACAGTACTGTATATATAATAAATTAATTTATTTTTGAATTATTTGTTAGGTTGTAAAACAGCACTTCACCCACATTCAGCACATTCCCTTATTTTATGATTGTATTTAATTATTTTTAGATTGTGCATCATCTGTTAATTATTGCCATTTTTAAAAAGCCAAATAATGTTTTATTATTATTATTATTATTATTATTATTATTATATGTATTGTTGTTGTTGGCGGTGGTTGTGGTGGTGTTGTTGGTGTTAAAAAATGATAATAAAGGTTATTAAATCTTTTATTTAATATTTAACACTAAATATTATAGTATATATAATACTTATATCAGAAAACAAAAAATGTGGAATTTTCGGAAGCAGCACTTAATAATCCATTAATTAATTAAGCCATATTGGCTTTAAATGGCATGCCATAGTATAACACAGCCAAAAAATATAAATAACATCAAACTGTGAGACAATGGTGCCTAACAGTATAGTACTGTCTATAACATTATGTGAAACACTGCGATCCTGGAGAAATTATACTTTGTACTAATGTATAAAAGTTCTTTTGATAAACGGCAAACTTTAGATCACTTACAGTCTTTTTTCCAGACTGATATGTCTGTCTCAGTGATTCAGGTGAGGTTATCTGAAAGTTGAATTATGTCAATCTGCCGTCTTTTTTTGTCAGTTTGAAACGTTTTATTACTCATCCAAGTAGCTTCTTCAGTCTGAGGGAAGAATATTTGTATCTTCCAGTGTCGATGATCCCTCCCTCTCTAAAATTAAGTAAACAATGGAGAAGAAGAGTAGGAGAGAGAGTCATTGGATGACACTCCTTCTCTCTTAGTTGACATGTCAGAACTTCCAGATTCCGAGACTGATGGTTGAGACTTGATTTTGTCTTTTATCTTTTGTCTCTGCGAGGTTGCACTACAGTCAGTAGGAGTGATTTATTCAGAAGTTTGAAAATAGCATGCGCATCTTATTGTCTGTGGTCGATATATCACTGTGCATCATCGCTTGATTCATTCCATGATGAGACAGTCTGTACATGACCTTACTCGCACATTTTGAGACAGTAATAATGGTCTGAAAGAGTTAGACTGATTTTACACGATATCCCACACAGTCGATGTCTGATGTCACAGCCTTTAAAATGACATTTTGTGAGTTTCATCATACGTTTATATCTCTAAGGCAAAGTTTAAGGCACTAATATTAGCTGGCATTTAGAGAAAATCATATTTTATGTTGAAGGTCGAGTCCATATGGAAAGCCGAACTATAACCAGAGGGAATGTTTTGGTTACATAATTGCTTTGATAAAATGGCAGTAATCAGTATGCACAGAGTGAACCAATGAAAGGAAGTGCTCTTATGGAGGGGCAAACTCCTTCCGTGTGCAGAAGCTGATGCAGTATAGCATACTCCTCACATACAGGGATTTTTCAAGTTATATTGGGTAAGCTAGCGCAAGGGGGTCGGGTGTTGTATCAGTCGAGTTGCACACTCTGTAGCTAAATATATTACCTCCGTAGCTGGGTGTTCTTTAAACATGTAAGATTCTGAGAACAGTTTGTAGAGTTTGGGGTTATTCCTGTATTTTCATTTAAAGCGGCTTGAGTATGAGTTATCCTCAGAATTCTAAAACATTTGTTGTTTTTACAGGGTTGAAATGCTTCTGCTCTTCTGTAAGTCAGTCAGATGATGAGTAAAACAAGTTTCAGCTCTCCCTCTGTCTCTTTCTTCCCACTGTGGTTAGCACTGTCGCCTTGCACTTCCAGGTCCTGGGTTCAATTCCCACATCGGGTGTGTGTGCCTGGAGTTTTCAGGCAGTGTGCCTTTGGGTTTTCTGATTACCTCCCACAGTCCAAAGACATGCTGGCGTGTTAATGTTGATCGAAGATCCTACCATGGTCATACAAATCGGGAATAAATACAAAGGTCACCACTGGCCTCTACGGTACCCAGTCGGTTCCTAGATGGATGGATAGATACATATACTGTAAACGACTTCTAAGGGCAATTGGCTTCACTGGATTTGTGTTAGGCATATCAGAGTAAAACTGAATACAAATGCACAACACACTTTTCAGATTTTTAGTTGTAGATTTTTTTTTTTTTAATGATTGAAGCTCATTTTCCTTCCACTTGACAATTATGTGCCACTTTGTGTTGGCCTATCACAAAAAATACATTGTGGTTGTAATGTGACAAAATGTGAAAAAGCTTAAGGGGTATGAATACTTTTGGAAGACCCTGCATCAACAAAGAAAGCTTAGAAGGCTCAGTAGTTAAAACACAAATTAAATAATTAACTGGTGTGAAAACTAATTGTTTTTTCACATCTTATGTGCTAGACTTCCTGTCTTTGCAGAAGCACAAAGCAAGCAAGATCGTGTACCATGTACAGTATTTATACTTATCAAAGGCACCAATGATGTCTGCAAGCTTCCATCTAAACTTCTTCCTTCTAAAAATTTAATCAGTTATTGCATGACAGGATAACCATGAAACCATGGTTATGGGTAAATTGGAAGTTCTTTAGATCAAGAAGATAATAATTTGATCCAGCTTTTTTGGATTGCTTGCTTGATGCATCAGACCTAATCTGCATAAAACTAAAAAAAAAAAAGAAAAAGAAAATTCTCAGTTGTCACATAGTCAAGTCATTGTTTGTGCCATGTGCAAATAAAAAGAAAAAAAAAATGGACACCTGCATATTTGGCACTTCCTAGTGTGAATGTAGGACAACACCCAGCTGACTGACTCACACTGTTCAGTGTCAGGACCAGTTGAACAAAGATCTCATCACATACAATGCTGTATACTGCAGTATTCTGTTGTTGACTACCTGAGTAAAGTGACTAGGCGAAATAAAAAAAATAAATAAAAAAATACAATCCTGGCAGTGAACACAGCTTGGCAATAGAGACCAAAAGGAATTATAAATCATGGCTCTGGCTTGAGGACGGAGCTGTGTTATTTGGTCTCTTTTGTGAAAGAGCTTCACTAGAAAAGAATTCTGGCCTTGTACTGTATAGCTTTTGCACATTAATATAATGTCTCTAGTTTTTAAACCTTTTTTGAGTTCATATTTAGAAATTCTAGCCTTAATTTTCATATGTTGATACATGAATAATTTTGCTCGGTGTGACTGAGTGAAACAAAAAAGAAATTTCAGAATGCACACAACCACAGTTCATACACAAATACTGTAATCATCAACACAACTAAATACAAGAACTAAATAACATGAACAATCTGCTAGGCAGTTCATAAATGCTGTTTCATACATAAAACAATGCCTTCTACAAATACTGAGGTTTAACATTATATTAGTAATAACATAATTTTTCTACGCTGTTTAGATTTTAAGAAGTGGATAACACAGTGCTTGTTGGTACAGGCAGTTTATTGTTATATATATATATATATATATATATATATATATATATATATATATATATATATATATATATATATATATATTGCATATTATTAGCACACACACACACACACGACTCTCATAAATTTAAGATTCTTTAGGTTTAAAGTGAATTTTCCAGTGATATTTCTAGCCTTTAATTTCTATGATTATCGAAATCAAAAATCCAGTATCTCAAAATATTAGAATATTTTCTAAGATTAAGCCATAAAAAAGTTTCTACAATACAGACGTATTGAAAAACTATGGCATGAAGGTGCTTAGCCTGTAGTACTGCTGAGACTTTATCGAAGACTAGGTTGCTTTGATAGTATCTGTATTGTTGGGTCAGGTGATTCTCAATTTCCTCTTGACAACAGCCCATATATTTTCTTTGGGGTTCGGGTCAGGCAAGTAGGCTGGGGAGTCAAGCACAGTATTAGCAAACCAGTCAGCAAACCAGTTATAGTATGTTTAGTCCTACTAGCAAGGGAAATTTGGCATCTTCAAGCCAATGTAAGCAGTTATAAGCCTGTAAGCTGTGTTGATAAAGTGGACCAACATGAGTAGACATTTACTCAAACTCGAAATTAAATATTCTAATATTATGAGATTTTTTTTTTCATTTTTTAAAGCCATAATCAGTGTTTTTCTTTCTTAAACCTTATACTGTATAATACATCCAAAATATATAGGAGTTAAAAAAAAAATACAAAATTCAAATATTCCACGTTGCAGTGTATGTATAATTATATATGATTATGATTATATGTGTTTATGGATAGAGGATATCTTTGTGCTGAAGCGGAAGGAGGAAAAGAATCCTGAGATCTTTGGTCTATTCAGCACATCCAGGTAAGTCTAAATACTATAAAACATCCATGTCTCTGTACTGTATATATTCTGGTAATTAAAATGACTTATTTATTAGTTCTTATTAGTTAATTAGTTCCCTATTACTAGTTATTAGTTATAGGTAATAACTTCACTAGCATGCATGCTCTGTAATTTCATGCAACGTTCAGTTTCACATCTTAAAAAAACACTGCTTTTTGCTTTTTCAGTGCCGTGTTTAAAGGTTATGCAGTTTGTGAGTATAACATGGAGGAGATCCGAGCTGCATTTAATGGTCCGTTTGCGCATCGAGAGCACTCTGACCACCACTGGGGTGTGTATGAAGGGAAGGTTCCATACCCTCGCCCTGGATCTGTGAGTCACAACACCTAATAATCCATAAACTGCATTCCTTTTCATAACAGTTTGCCGCAGAAAGTTATAAGGGCTTTATATTTGTATCTTTTCCCCGGTGAGGTGCAGAATGATGGGTTTATTTTCTGGGTTTTCTGATAAATCAAATTTGGAAGTTTATTACATAATTTCAAAGGCTTTTAATGCCTAAAACTGATAACAGAGCAAAACACAGAGGGGCTGAAATAGGAATTTTTTTTAGAGCACATGCAATTAGGGCTTATGATTGTGCGTGAAAAAGCCGACCTTTTAGATGCCGATGTAAGACTTTTATCATGGTTTTGTTCTGAAAGGTTATATAAAAGGCAAGGGCGTGTAAAATGCTTTTCTGAACAAATAGCTCCAGGAATAATACCATAGCAACAAACCATGTCATCCATAATTATTGGCACCCATAGAAATGAGCAATAAATTACACTATTTACGGGCTTATTCAGGGAAAAATAGGAGCCACAGTACATGAAAGAGCTGAAGCATTCACTGTAGCATCCCAAAGTTAATTACTTTCCAACAGCGGCACATCCTGACATGAAACATTATACTTTTTATTTGTTTATAGTTTTACAATGTCAGTGAAATACAGTACATTTTTGTGGGTATCAAAGTTGCTAGCTTAAAATCAGCATAAAACCAGAATTATTCTGGTCACATTTTTATTTAAGCAAAACACTATCTAGCCTACAGTTTTTCAGGAAACGCATGTTCTCTCTCTCTCTCTCTCTCTCTCTCTCTCTCTCTCTCTTTATTTTCTCCTCTTTTTAGTGTGCCAGTAAGGTTAATGGTGGTCAGTTCTCCAGTTCTAAAGGCTATCCGGATGAGGTTCTGCGTTTCGTGCGTTCTCATCCGCTCATGTTCCAGCCAGTGCACCCGGTCCACAGGAGACCAATCCTCCTGGACACAGACGGTGGACGCAGGCTCACCGAGATCGCTGTGGACAGAGTGGAGGCTAAGGATGGACATTATAATGTTCTGTTCATTGGAACAGGTGATGTGACATTTATGTGCCACCTATTAAACTAGATGATTATGCATTTCTATCAAACAGATGTTTATTACAGCAATAATATTACACCCAGCAATTAAGCATTTATTTATTTATTTATTTATTCTTGCACAGATGATTCAGCAGTGTTAAAATTGATTACCATTTTCAACAAAGAGGCCAACACGATCGAAGAAGTGCTTCTGGAGGAGCTACAAGTGTTTAAGGTAAATGAACAGTAGTGAAGATGAGGTGTTACTGGTTGTATCTGGTTTTTAATATGTACTACTGCTTATGCTGATGTTTTTAATCCTTTTATAATAGGTTCCAGTGCCCATTACAGAAATTATCATCTCAAATAAAAGGGTAAGACACTTTCAGTTATTTTAATATTATTTTTAAAGGTAGTCATGGCCCTGAGTTGCTGACTGGGGGGGTCAGGGTTCGAGCCTTCACCACTGCTGGGTTTCCACTGTTGGGCCTTAGCTCTATGCCCAAATACTGTACAATACCCAGCACCTGGAGATCCTTAATGCCAGTCCCAAGCTTGGGGAAATGAGTGGGTTGTGGCAAAAAGGGCACCAGGCATAAAACCTGTGCTAATACCAGGTGACCCTGAGAACATGAAAATGCAGCGAAAAAAGGAATATAATTTAGTCCTTGGTCCTGCCACTAGATGGTAATAAGGAGTAAACAGTTACTTTCTAAAACATTGCTCTTAAGATGAAAGTGATATAACAGTAACAGCAAAAAAAAAAAAAAAAAAAAAAAAAATATATATATATATATATATATATATATATATATATATATATATATATAAATGATTATTATCATATAAAGAAGAGATTAATACTTTTATATTTTATTCAATTTCATAAAAAATCTTACACAATTTATATGAAATAGAATTAAATAAAAAGTATAAATCTTTTCTTCATATTATTATTATCTATATCCCACTGTGCTTTTTTATTGTGGTTACCATCATATCCATATATGGAGGTAATTGGGTAATCATACTTAGTTTTTTCTGCCACAGCAACACCTGTACGTTGGCTCGGAGTTGGGAGTGGCACAGGTTCAAGTGCACCAATGTGGCCTGTATGGCTCCGCCTGCGCTGACTGCTGCCTAGCCAGAGATCCGTACTGTGCCTGGGATGGCCATACATGCTCTAGATACATGCCTGCAGGCATTTACACACACAAGAGGTATATATCTATCTATCTGTCTATCTATCTGTCTATCTATCTGTCTGTCTGTCTGTGCACTTGAACTCTGTCCGTTCGTTATACAATAGGAGCTGGATGTGACATAAACCTGACCAAATGTAGGGCAGTTATTAGTGGAAAACAGAATGACATCTTGATTATTTCTCCTATGCCACACTAACAGATGTTGAGGTGGTTTAAAAAATGTAATTAACATACCTTCACATTTCATTAAAGGATGGTTACACACACACACCCACACACACACACACACACACACAGATAGACTGAAGCATTCCGATCACACCTTGCGATCCCACACTCACGTGTACAGGCTCGGAAATCTTCCTGCTCCAGATGCTCCAGTGCTGCGGCACACAGAGAAACGCACACGGGGTTTTAATTGCGGCCATTAAAGAGGCTAAGATGGAGACGTGCTCCTGGTGAGGGAGCGTGAAGTGTGAAGACTCAGCACACCTCCTGCTGTCTCATGTCTCCTACTCATCACCTACTGCCTCGCTATTTCACAATGTACGCGTGTGCATGTGTGTGTGCAGTCCTGCCAGTTTCTAGCCTTCCATCTGATCCGACATTAATGTGTCAGTTTATAGAATCTGTGCTGCTTAAAGAGTTGTGCGTTGTGTGCGTGTTCATCAGAGCAGAGTAAAGGGTTCACGTGGACGTTTCCCTGATCCGATGTTGCCAGTTATTTTACAGCCATCAGGTTGATCCCGTTAGCACTTTATGCTAACACCTCCTACACATGCTAATGCTTATCAAACGCTCATTCTGCACGTACAAACGGAGACGGAAATCACGAGTAATCAGTGCTGAGTACCCGTCAGAGCGGTCACAGGCAGGATGTTGACGGAAAAGATAAGCTGTCCTCAGTTGATTTCTTTCTGAGATGAACCATCAGCAGGGGAGTGACAGTCTCTCTCTCTCTCTCTCTCTCTCTCTCTCTCTCTCTCTCTCGCTCTGTTTCTCTGCCTTCTTCATTTTCCCCCTGCATTCTTGTTCTTTTCTGTGGTTCTTTTATTCTGCACTTGACAAACGAATGTCAAAAAGAATGCTTAGATTGTGGCTGAAAGAGTTCAATGCTTCTCCTCGCTTTTCTCTCTCTCTCTCTCTCCAGGCGATTCAGAAGGCAGGATGTCCGTCATGGCAATGCAGTGCAGCAGTGTAATGGGCTTCAGCTGAATGGTGCGTGAAGAGATTGCTTGATCTTTAAAAACAGCTAAGGCCAGAAAAATGG
Organism: Clarias gariepinus; assembly: GCF_024256425.1. Lineage (NCBI taxonomy): Eukaryota > Metazoa > Chordata > Actinopteri > Siluriformes > Clariidae > Clarias > Clarias gariepinus. The sequence continues at coordinate 13,002,831 of NC_071106.1, read as the reverse complement.
CTTCAGACTCCATTAACAAAGATCGTAATGACTAGTAATGTTTATGAGCAAAACGTTCAGGGTTAGGGTTAACTCTGACTTTAATTCTAGCAACTATGTTTTAAAGTGTTAAGAATGCCTGTCTTTTTCTTTTTTTTCTTTATTTTGCATCTCAGTCAAAGTCAATTAAATTAAATGTCGGTGTGTGTTTCAGAGGCTCAGAGTGTGTCAGAGAAATTAGTGTATGGGGTGGAAAAGAACAGCACTCTGTTAGAGTGTAGAGCCCGATCCTTGCAGGCTTTACTTACATGGTACATGATAAAGGGATCAGACCTGGAAGAGGTATACACACACGCACATATACACACACACACACACACACACACACACACACACACACACACACACATACTTCTATACAAAAAAATCTAAAACTTTTTTTTTATTTTTTTAAATATATAATAATAATAATAATAATAATAATAATAATAGGCCTTTTATTCATGGCTGTCTAAACCAGTTCGAGTTTTCAGACTCACAGAGTCAGCAAAAAAAGAAAAACAAACTTCTACATTTATTGCTGTACATTAGGATAATATTATTAATATTCTAATTATACGACATACATCATACAATTTTTCTTTAGATAGACCTATAGGTCTATAGCATGGTGGTGGTAGCACAATGGCCTCACACCTACAGGCTCAAGGGTTTGATTCCCACCTCGGTTCTGCGTTCACGTAGTTTCTCCCTGTGCTTGCTGGGTTTTCTCTGGGTACTCTGGTTTCCTCCCACAGTCCAAAGTCATGCAGATTAGAGTAATTGGCATTTAAAATTGCCCATAGTGGATGTACAGTACTTGTGCCCTGATGATGGATTGGTACCCCATACAGGGTGTACATCACCTCAAGCCCTGAGTCCCCAGGGATAGACTCCAGGCATCCAGTGACCCTGTACAGGATAACGGGCATAGCAAGTGAGAGTTAGTGTGTCAAACTTTAATGCCCTTTTACCCTTTAATATCAATTACACCATGCAGCCTGTCTACACCATCTAAATGAAGTGATTGAGTGTTAACTAAGTAAAAATATAGCTATTATATTATTGTTGTTGTTGTTGATGATGATCTGATCCGCACACAACTTGGCGTAGGTTTAATGCCAGATGCGTTTCCAGATGTAAAGACTGGCACTACATAGTACTTTTAAATATATATATATATTTTTTTTTAGTAGCTTACCCAAATAGGGCAGTGATGGCTTAGATGGTTGAGGCCCTGGGTTGCTAATCAGCGGGGGTGACTGTTGGGTCCTTTAACCTATGTGGCAACCCCCCAAAAAAAGCATGTCCAAATAAGTTTCACAGCAATTTGTGAATTATTATTATTATTATTATTATTATTATTATTATCACAAATACTTTCTATCATATTTTTTTTATAATTTGCGTAATTAACACACATAAAGCTACTAAAACATATAAATGAATCATATCAAAATTCACATTTTGTAAAAGTAACTCCTATCCCTTTCCTCAGATTAAAGACACTGATAACGTTATTCAGACGCCTCATGGCTTGTTATTTCTGGCAACCAAGAAGTCTGACACCGGCGTGTACCTGTGCCAGTCTGTGGAGCATGGCTTCGTCCAGACCATATCAAGAGTGACTTTGGAGGTGCTGGAAGAGGACAGACTGGAGAGTCTGTTCCACAGAAGAGACAATGATGAGAGCGAGGCCCAACTGCGTTCTTCCCCCTGCCCTTTCCCAAGCCTCCCATCTGCCCCTTCCTCCAGAAAGCTCTGGTATAAAGAATTCATGCAGCTGATCGGTTACAGCAACTTCCAGCGGGTGGAGCAGTACTGCGAGAGGGTGTGGTGTGCATCTGACAGGAAGAGGAAGAAGCTCAAAGGTGCACCGTCCAAATGGAGCTATTCCCATGGGGGTGAACGGCGTGGCAAGGCTCGAGCGCCCAGACAAACACAGGACTAGTGAAGAGCCCACTATACTCTGAACTGAACAGACAGACCAATGGGTTGCGTTTACATTCAGACTTATTTTGCCCATTATTGTGTAAACGTACAGTAAAAAAATAAAGAAACCAAATTATGTTTGAGTTTAGTAGTATCATCTAGGAATGCATCTCCAGATACAATTAGATGCTATTTTTATGCTATCCATTGTCATTTTTGCCAACTAAAAAAAAAAAAAAATCTTAATGTTTATGATGATGCCTGATGATCTGAATTCCATTGTTTGGTTTGGAATGTACTAAATAGTAGAAGGTGTAGAATTAATGTATACTGTATATATATAAAACTGTGCTTGGTGGTAAAGCTCATTTTGACAATGACAGTCATAAGCTGATGGTGAATACACAGATCCTGGAATGTGTTTGGGTAATAACAGAGACTCCTAAAATGAAATGCAGTGACCCCACTGTTCCCTGTCACACACTGACAAACGCGGGCATGGAGTGCTTCCATTTACAACAGCGTGTGCTCTCATGTGAGAAGCGAGAGAATAACTTTTCCTTGGTTGACAGCCAAAAATTTGGATTCAACACCGATTACTTCCTTGTGAATAGGATGACTCATTATTCTCAATATAGCTAACACTGTTTATTCTCAGATTCCCTGCGCACAAAGACAGGCAACGTTTTCTGCACATACTTTACGTATTTATCACTTGTATTTTATATTAAATTATTGTAGTTGGTGTTTGGTAGTGGTTTAGATGTCCTTATTAGTTTGAACTGGAGATATGTAACTGCCTGTGTTTCGTGATTATACTGTAGGTTTTTAGATCGCTGATGTGTAATTACCATTTATAAAGACTCATTTACATAACATTAAGAACACACGGTTTCTTAATAAACCCAATGAAATCAAAGACTGTTTTCAGCATTGTAAGTCATGTTCGGAGTCTTTACCGTGCTTATTAACTACTCTCAGGTTTGGAATAAAACATGGACAGCCCATGGTAATGCCAAGCTACTCTACACTACCAACCAAAACACACTAATGCTAATTTCATGGTATTTTCTTTTTTTTTTCTTTCTATAGTACATCATAATAATATGATCATTTTGAGATTTTGAGATATGTCTGCTTTAGAGCATATGATCTGTGAAGGCTTCATAACAGCTCTAATCTGAGATGCTGTTAACTCTAAATGAACTTGCAGCAGAGGTAAGCTTTGGTCTTGCTCTCCTGGGAAGGTCTTCATGAGAGTTAGTTTCATCATGGTGCCTGATGGGTTTTGCAAATGCACTTGACAATACTGTTCTTGCAAGAATTGTTCCAGAACATCTGACCTTCATGTTTTAAAATAACCACTGACTTAATTACCTTATGCCATATGTTATTTCATTGTTTTGAAATCTCCAGTATTGTTCTAGAATGCAGAAAAATAAATCCAAACCTATGTCCAAACTTTGATTTCTGTCTGATCTGAATCTTTATTTGGAGTTGGTGATTTAAGGTGGTTTACACAGCATTCAGATTACACCCCTGAGGTGCCAAAGACTGTGTGTGTCTGTACTTTCAACAATGCAGAAAGTTCAGGGGCTGATAGTGATGCAGGACCTAAAATAATAATAATAATAATAATAATAATAATAATAATAATAATAATAATAATAATAATTGCATAGTGAACATTTTCTGTATGCTGCTGAAAGTCTAGAACCCCCCTGTATATAACACTTTAACACAAACACCTAAACTTTTGGTACCCCAAACATGGGGGAAAATATGTTCAGAAAGCAGATTTTTAACTTCGCAGTCATCTAATGAAACAATAAAGCAAGAGGTACGGTGGCCTCTAAGGACAAAAAGTGAAAGAACAGACATTAAAGAAACATGCTGAAACACCAAAAACATATTAAAAAAAGGTAAAAGATCATCATTAAAAACTAAGGTGAATTTAATTGCTACTAAGATTTACTATGGAACTTTTTTCTGTTTGTCTAATAATACACCACACAATTATTCTAATAACTAAACAAGCTGTTAATTTTGTTCATTTACCGCTTGGAAACACTCATTGATGTCTTATTAATTTTTACTTCCTGGTCTGCTTAGCCGCAAGATCAAATCAAGCTTATCACCTCAAACTATCCCAGAGCCCTTCCAGGATAACAACTCTCTCTTTTTTTTTCTTTGCCCATGCTATGATTTTGTTTGTGTTTTTGTTTATATGCAGCATTTTATTTTTTGCATGTACAATATTTTGACTTTTGTATGTTTTCTGATTTGCAGTGTTTTTTAGTAATATATATATATGCCTTTTCTGTATTTCCAGCACATTACCTTAATTCCTTAATGTTTGTGCCTTCACAAATGTGTATGGATGTGTACTGTAGATTGGAATCACTAACAGACTAATTTACTGCCAAATACTGTACAATATTTTTACACAAAATCAAATTTATGACAAATTTATTATATTAATTATATTTATCAAATGAATCAATCCTATATATATATTTTTTTTTACCAGTATGTCACCCTCCCTTCTGACTTAGTGAATTATAAAAATCGTATTATTTCACTTTTATGTGACAGTTAATTGTCCACACAACTTAATAAAGTCATGAATGCATCATGTGTTTGGCGGGGTTTTTATAATAATTTTAATTTTTTTATTTTTTCATAAAATATTTTCAATCCTGAAATTAATAATATAATTCCTATGTTGGTTAATTGAATGCACTCTCAAATAAATAAAACATGTCCATGGTTTAAGGGGTAAGCTAACTCATCTGGTACTCATCAAGTACTGTATGCATCTGCTATTCATACAGTTTGTGTTGAATTTATTAATAATGGATTTATTAAAATGGCTTTTGTCATAGGAAATATGTTATATTATAAGTAGTAATTATTGGCCTTAAATCTGATTCCATAGTTGTTGTTTTTTACTTTTTATTATTATTTTTTTTAATTCTAAGTATAATCCAAAACATTTGAATGTCTCATTGTGTCTACACCAAACTGTCAGACAGTAAATAATGCACTTATTTAGAAAAAAAAAATTACATTTTGCAATACAATTTAGGAAAGAACTTCTTTGCTAAGCTTGTACAGTATAATTCAATTCAAATTATTACTTTATTGGTTGCCTAGCTTGAAATTTGTGTTTGCAACTTTAAAACCATTCTGTGTACTGACAGATGTACCTTAATTTCTAAACGACTTGTTAATGCCTGTATACTGTAGGTTAACACATATACAAGTGTGAAAGGTTGTCCATTCTGTGGTTATCTGAGCTTGAAATCTACTAAATATCCAGAATAATCACTTGACATTTTTCCAGATATCTTTGCCACACATTCTAGTTTCATGCATAGGAGAATGCTTAATAATAGAAAATGTATCTATTAGAGATTTCTGAAAAATTCTTTTTGCAAAGGTGCAGGAACTGAGGATAACATATCTCAAAGGCATGTAAATTTAACAGATATTCCCAATAGACTTTTAAGTAACTTGAGTTGAGTAGTACTACCTTGTGAACACAACATGCATTCTAGGCAGAAATAAAGTTTTATTTTATAAGTGAATTGGATTTCCAATAATCAGGGAAATTAAATAGTCCCCCTGGCTTTTGCACACTAATAAAAAGAACAGGCAAAGACTGGAACAAGGAACAGCAACACCATTCAGCAGAAATATATTCACAACCTGTAACTGCATCAGAAGCCAGAAATACAAATGTTAATAAAAACTAGTCTTAATAATAAAATACAAAAGGCATAGTTTATTATGTTTAATACATTATTATTGTAATATTTAAATATGTGAAAATGTATCGGAGTATCTTCTGAAATAGTCCATGCTATGCATGTAGGTAATATAGGTATATTTTAGTAATCAGCATATGCTGTAACTACAGTATATTGCCAAGTATTTTCTTGTCTGTCTTCACATGCATATGAACTTGAGTAACATCCCATTCTTAATCAATAGGGTTTAATATGATGTTGGACCCTTCGCAGCTATAACAGCTTCAACGCTTTTAAAAAGGCTTTCCACAAGGTTTAGGAGTGTGTTTATGGGAATTTTTGACCATTCTTCCCAAAGCGCATTTGTGATGTTGGACGAAAAAGCCTGGCTTGCAGTCTCTGCTTTAAATTTATCCCAAAGGTGTTAAGGGTCAGGTTGAGGTCAGGACTCTATGAGGCAATCACATTCTTCCACACCAAACTCATCCATTTCTTTATGGACCTATATTTGTGCACTGGTGCGCAAACAACTTCAGTGACTGACCTCACTAGCGTGTGGATGTTACTGAAGTTCTTATGCATGTGAAGGCAGGCGAGAGATACTTTTGGCAAAATACTGTATGGGTTCCACCACTTTCGTGGTTGATTTCAATCATTCTCGATGCTACAGTATAAAACTGGCAACAATAGTGCTTGATTATTTTAATTCAGTGTAAGAAAATAAACTTGTCTCTTCTTTAAATTTTAGCTCACATCTAGACATCCCCATACCCATTCCTGTATAGTTCCTTGCAATATTCCTTTCAACATTTTAGTTTTTTGACAGATTCAACTTATCAGGTATCATTTTAACTGAATATATACCCTTTAGTGATTTTTTTCTCTAAATTTGAAGAACGAAATGTCTACAGTATGTCTGTATGTAGCAGTTGCATTGATCAGCCACAACACTAACACTAGGCCAGGTGACCTGAGTAATACTGATTATTAATTCAATACCAGTATTACCAGTAATACCAGTAAACTGGTGACAGGATCATGTGCTCATCTATGACTCATCTATGCCTGTCCGATCCAATCCCACAGAAAAGCCAATATATCACAAATTGTTAAAAGTTAGCCATAAGATAAAAGTATGAGAACACCTGGTACATACAGTATGGGGCTTTAAAGGCAAATGGTTCAAGGTTATTGATCCAGCCACCAAATTCTGCAGATCCCAATCAAAATAAGCATCCATGGAATGTGCTGAACAAACTAAATGTAATCCATACAGCCCCATCCTGCAACCCACAGCACCCAGGATCCCAATGCCAGACACAACAGGACAACCCAATGGGACAGATCTGCTCTATTGGCACATGGGGAACCTACACAATATTCGTAGAGCTTAAAGATTTGGCATGTAATGTAACAGCTATTACTGTATGGGGTACACAAAAGATTACTTCTAACAAATTAGACCATTAATTTGTAAAAGATTTGGTCTTTTTTTAAAAATAATTGTTTTACCTTTGCTGAAATTATAATTCTGCAGTGGAGCAGCAAGGGGGAGATAAAAATGCTGCTTGTCACATGCAATATCACAAAATAATTCACCTGAGTTCATAACAATTTACTAACAGTATTTCAAGCTAGGAAATGAGCCGACTCAGATTTTAAATAGACTGTGGCTTGGGTTAGAGTGAAAGTGGGAGAGAAATGATACACTGATCAGCAAAAAGTCTAGGGTTAGGGTTAGGGTTAGGATTAGGGTTTAGGGTTAGGGTTAGGGTTAGCCCTAACCCTAGGGTTTACTGTCCACCCATCCATCTAGGACCTTCTGTAGTACAACTAGGGACAATTGTGAACACCATTGTATAGTAAAACAACTTTGAAACTTGCTTTGCGACAAGGCTGGACCTGGATATTGACTATAAACATGTGGACCTACATATGATAGCAGAAGATGATGTGTGGTTCCAACTCTGTCTAATATGAGTACTCTGTATTCATGTATGGAAATGCTGTGAAAATTTGTCGTTGTGTACCCTGACAACATTGAGATCTATTTACAAGATCTGGCAATACACATGTAAAATGGCCATGTCAAAATGGTCCTGTGCCATTTCATGGAGAAACTATTGCATGTTAAGGGAGATAAAATTGAATTCCAAATAACTAGGGTATTTCTTGTGTACTGTACATACGCACAGAGAGAGTGCTGGTGGGAACTGGCCTACTCTCACCACCATCAAGGAGTTACAATGTTTCTGGGGTTAGCCAACCCCTGCCAGCACTTTATCAGGGGCTTTAGCATGATCGCTTCCCCACTCACTAACCTACTGAAAAACAGGGATAAACATCTTATGTGGAATTCAGCTGTCATCCAGGCATTCACTGGGATAAGAATTTTGAAAAGACAGTCGCAGACTCCGAACTGCCTTTTGGGCTGCTGAGCTCATTTTCCAACATGTAAGTCCTTTGACATTCTGAGAAATTCAGTTCAATTAACTCACTCACTCACTTATTGTCTATACTGCTTTATCCTGTGTACAGGGTCATGGGGGGCCCAGGAGACTTATCCCAGGAGACTTAGGGCACGTAGCGGGGTTCACCCTGCACAGGGTGACAATCCATAATTTCAAGTCAATTTTATTTGCAAAGAGCCTTTAACAATGGTCATTTTCGCAAAGCAGCTTTACATAATCAAAAGAAAATTATAGCTGAATGTGTATAAAATGTGTAAGAAAATATGTATAAATTAAATTGATCAGATAGTCCCCGATGAGCAAGCCGAGGGCAATGGTGGCAAGGAAAAACTCCCTGAAATTGCAATATGAAGAAACATTGAGAGGAACCAGATTTTACAGGGAACCCATCCTCAATATGGTGATAACAGATAACAGGAATTGTTTTGCAGTCATACTTAGTTAGGTATGTTGTGAATATTGTGAGTAACGGCAAGTATCAGTTTATGTCTACTGTCTATACTGCAGAGACTTTATGGAGAAGCTGAGGGTGTTATTGAGTTTGATGCCCATACCACAAACTGAGCAAATGATTAAAGGTGAAGTCATTTCTGAGGACCTACTGTACTGTGCAAAGAATCAGAAAGACTCGTCCCAAGTCCTCACCAAGGAGCAATATGCACAGAACTCATTACAAAACTTGTTACAAAACAAAAAGACTGAGACTGGAAGAACATGAATTTTGATTGGCTGGCTCCGGCTGGCAAGTAAACAGCCAATCAGAATTAGCCATCCTCCAGCATTTTGCCTTCAGGTAAGAGATATTAGGAAAAAGCCAGGATTTGATTAAGCAATAAATACAATTTGAGCACAAGAAGGACCAAAAATAGAAATTGCACCCCTGCAATGTTTTTTGCTTAGTAATAATACAAAATATAAGGTCAGGGCTTGTGAGACACACACACACACACACACACACACAGTAGCTAATATTAAAGCATTTAACATATCCTACTTTTAGAAACGGGATGAGTTAGGTGAATCATGACACTGAGTCTCCACTCATGTTCCTTTTCTGTGACCAAGCCATTTTCTAGTGTCAATCACATCTACACAACAGCAAAAATACTCAAACTTTAGCTTCAGGTCAGATTCACAGCTTACAGAAATAGCAGGCAATAAGAATTAATATCATTACAATGTCATCCATGGCATTACGCTGTTATTTATTACTTTATATTCTTTATTTATATTTTCTATATTATTTATATTACAGCACAGTAATTTGTATTAGTTTTTACTATGTGTTCAGGTTCTTTAATTGTTAAAATATGTTAATATGTAATGTATGATTAAATATATAAATTTAAATAATTTCATTAATAAAAACATATTTAAAAAATACAATATATATATATATTTTTACATTAACTGCACAATAACTAACAAATTAACATATGCATTTATATTTCTTCATGGCTGGTTATGGGTGTCCTAAATCCTGGTTATAAAATCAAACACCAAAATAATAAATAAAAAAATGATTAAGCTTAAATAAGTCTTCTCCACAATACAGGATTTAGCTAATTTTGAAAAACTATCTGGATTTTAAAGCAATTAAACACGAGGGTCATTCAAGTGCAATCGTTACTTATGATATAATTTCACATGAATGTCATAAAATTGATTGAAATTTACAGAAGATTTCAAGCACGCTGGTAAAATTCTTAGCTAGAGTAAAACATTTTAATGGTGCAAACGTTTTAAAGAAGGCCATACATCCATGAATGACGATCCTGGGGGAGGTGGCTTGTCAGCAGCTTGCAGATGAGACTTACAGTCTGTGGAATTGTACACAAAATTATTCATTAACACAATGTGTACATTAAAGAAACTCAGCTGGGAGTTATTGCCACATCTCCTGTACAGTCCTAACCTTACTTCAATCCATTTCAGCTTGGTTGGACCATTGAAGGAGTTCCAGGGAGGCCAGACTTTCAAGATATGAAACAAGCTGTCCAATTATGGCTCTGATGTACAGAGAAGTCATTCTACCTTCTAACCTAGCACTAATGAAATGCTGGGAGAAGTGCACTAGTCTAGCAGGGGATTATATAGGGAAATAAAGGTAGTTTTTCCTCTTTTACAGCATTTGGCAGATGCTCTTATGCCGAGCGGCTTACATTTTTATCTCAACACACACTACGCCTGAGTAGTTAAGGGTTAAGGGCCTTGCACCAGGACCCAACAGCAGGAACTTTGAACCTAGGACCTTCTGAAAGGCAATGCAACACCTTAACCAATGAGCTAATCTCATAACTATGTTTTGTTATTCTGCACAACGAACGGTCCCAGTTTGACCCTGGTTCAACAACACCATTATTGTAATTAGGTGCATTCTATACTTTTATTGGACTATTGGTTTTTCAGACCAGTACTACTGTACCTTTGCAGGACTGGTGTTTTTATTAATGTAGAGGGAGGTGTAACCAATCATTAGTATAATGTTTTGCCTGGGGAAATTAATTAACTCTGGGATGAGAATGAACATTTAAAAACTCCTGAATATAAAAAATATTTCCTGGATAGTTTTGAGATTATATATGGCACAAGCATTTATAGAAATTATAAAAGACCAGATAAAATCTAAAAATATACTCAGCAAAAAAAAAAAACATCCCTTTATCAGGACTGTGTGTTTCAACAATAATGTTGTAAAAATCCAAATAACTTTACAGATCTTCATTGTAAAGGGTTTAAACAATGTTTTCCATGCATGTTCAATTACCCATAATCAATTAATTAACATGCACCTGTGGAATGGTCGTTAAGACCTTAACAGCTTACAGAAAGTAGGCATTTAAGGTCACAGTTCTAAAAACGCAGGACACTAAAGAGACTTGTCTACCGACTGTGAAAAACACCCAAAGAAAGATGCCCAGGGTCCCTGCTCATCTGCGTGAACGTGCATTAGGCATGCTGCAGAGAGGCATGAGAACTGCTGATGTGGCTAGGGCAATAAATCGGCATGTCCACACTGTGAGACGCCTAAGACAGCGCTACAGGGAGACAGGAAGGACGGCTGATCATCCTCGCAGTGGAAGACCACGTGTAACAACACCTGCACAGGATCGGTACATCCGAATATCACACCTGCGTGACAGGTACAGGATGGCCACAACAACTGCCCGAGTCTCACCAGGAACACACAATCCCTCCATCAGTGCTCAGACTGTCCGCAATAGGCAGTCCATGAGGAGGAGATGCACTGCAGTACTTCAAGCAGCTGGTGGCCACACCAGATACTGACTGGTACTTTTGATTTTGAGCCTCCCTTCATTCAGGGACACATTGTGAAACATTTTTAGTTTATGTCTTATGGTGTTGACTCTTTTAGTGTTCATACAAATATTTACACATTAAGTTTACTGAAAGTCAAAACAGTTGAAAGTCAGAGGATGTTTCTTTTTTTGCTGAGTATATATGTGATTTTTTTGATGGATTATTTATTCTCCAGAGAGATGGTGTACATGCATACAGTAGCCTATAGATTTGCAATTTGCATTTGTTTCAGAGGCTAATCTTAACTGTACAAGAGTAATGAAAGAGTAATGATTTATATCCCTACTAGCTGATGTCACCCATATAAGGATGGGTTCGTTTTAAATGAGAGTCTTTTCAACATCTATTCCCAGTGTGATCTTAGGATTTTTTGCCGATGGGAAACTGCATTCTCACCCAGACATTGTGCCATATAGCATAAATGATGGATTGATCTTCATGGCTGTTGCCTTTTGTTTGTTATCTATAGCATCATTACTTCTTCTGAAGTTAAGATCAGTTATTCATCAGACTGTCATCTGTGATCTTAAACAGCCCAAAAGGGTGTTACAACAAACTTTTTTTAAGAGAAAAAGTATAAAGTTTTTAAAACAGAATGTGAAAGTTGAGCTTTGATCATTCACAAAAAAGCTTAAATACGCAGGAGCAGGATACAGTATACTCTATAGACCCTTTGAAACAGAGTATACTGATGATTATGTAACTTGACAATATCAGGACCAACTCCTGTGGATTAAAAAAAAAAATGAGGGCGGTGAAGCTAAGTTTCAAAGAATTTATTTTGATCACAAAATAAGGTCCAAGTCATCAACACTGTGTATGGGCTTTCTATAAACAGATCTGTGCTGGCATAAACGTGAATCTTATTGGATGACGCAAAACACAGAACAATCTACTCCTACAACATACTGAGGCACTATTTTAGATAGGGATAAAATAAGACTGAAATGGTGATCAGGAACCAAATAAAATAAAAAAGATTACCTATTTAGTTACTTATGTCCATTTTTAGGAATGAACAATTTTGGATGGATTTTTTTTTTTTTTTTTTTACTGGAGGAAAACTGGGGGACATAAAAAAAAAAGGTCCACATGATAATTAAGTGAAACAGGTAAGTGATCATAAAATCAATAAATACTACTAATAATAAATAACAAAAAAAGTTTTAAGCAACCTTTATATAATACTTTGCAATAGTCCTTTAGAATTTGAAAACACTCATCTGCTTTTTTTTTGTACCACTTAATTCTGCGGGGGGCCTGGTGCCTATCCCAGGAGACTAGGCTGGGTACACCCTAGACAGGATACCAATACATCACATGGCACAAACACACAATTTGGGAACACCAATTAGCCTAATCTGCATGTCGTTGGATTGTGGACAGAAACCGGAGTACCTGGAGGAAACCTACCAAGCATGGGGAGAACATGGAAATTCCATGCACACTGAGGCGGGAATAAAACCTGGCCGGGAATAAAACCTGGATCCTGGAGGTGCGAGGCGACAATGCTAACTACTAAGTCCCCATCCTGCCAATGTGGAGACACAAATTAGCCTAATTTGCATATCTTCATGTGTAAACCCAGAGGAAACCCGCCAAGCATGGGAAGAACATGCCATACACACGGACTACAGACAGGAATCCAATTTCACTTAACTTTGGAAATGTGAAGCCACAGTGTTACCTCCCATGTCTCTCATATTAAGTTATGTAGATTTAATTTAAAAAATGGGGGAAATTTTTTTACTGTGACAGGCTGCAAAGTGTTCAATTTAAAAATTGCTTGACTATGTAACAACCTTGGTAGCAATCTAGTTTCCCTCAATAAAAAGCCAAACACTTGGCAAAAATGAGAGAAATTTAAGGTTCATCAAAATTACTTTTAACAAAATATAATGAAATGAGGGATGGCTCTAGACATTTGCACAGTACTCTATATAAACCAGTTTTAAAATGTTAAAATAAGATGTTACTTTTCCATTGTAAAATGTGAAAAGCATGTCAAACAAATCAATAAAAGGTAAAAAACAAACAAACAAAAAAAACAACAACACTGCTTCAGTGACGATAGAAAAATGTATTTCATTCATTTGAAGTAGTGTGGACTTGGCCTTATTTGATATAATGGCTTTAATTTGTCTATTAAATTAAAGTAATTTAATTAATTAAATTAAAGTAATTTAATAGATTAAAAAAAACACCTAATAGTGCTGCTAACATGTTTATTCTTTTGAAAGAAATCCAAATTATCTAAATAGAAAAATGGACATGCCTGAAGCCCAATAAATGCCAACCTGCTCCACCAGTCAGTGTAGTAACACAATGCAAGCAATACTTCACATGGTCTGAATTTGCAAATTAGACCATAATAGACATTTCTTGAGTTCTAAACACATTTCCTTTTTTGTCTCCTTTCCAATCTCTTAATAATAAAACATTTTTAGTCCAGAGCCCTTGAGAGCCACCCACACCTCCAGACTTTGCATAGACAGTTTCACTGTTCCCTCTAGCACTGACGACTCTGATAAGAGCTTCATTCTATTCATGATGCAATAATGAATAACACTATCCTGTCATGCAAATTTAGCTTTTGCAGTTTTGACATTCTGTCCAGTCTGTACACAATAATTCCCATGAAATTTTAGAATTATGAAATGTTATATACTTTTTAGACGTTTGTTTTGCAAGCCCAAGCTACTAGTACACACATTGAGGCTTATGTTTGAATTTAGTTCGGTTCTGTTTGCTGGTTGGAGAGCTCAGTTCCCCTGAGTTCTCATCTACAATTTACTCCATACATAATATATTATTATTATTATTATTATTATTATTATTATTATTATTGAAAATAGGGATAACACCAAAATAAAAAGTAAAAAAAAAAAAAAAAAAACTCATTGCTTCTGTTGCTTGGTCTTGATTTGTATACTGTATATTGTAAACTGTATATATTTATAAGAAACAACAGATGCAGATTTGCTTTAATAAAATAAAATCTTGCTCTTGGAATTTAAGAATAGAATAGAATTGAAAAATAAGAATTTAACCTACCATGAAATATAATATTCTCTGCTAAATTGCATGAGACTGTGCCTTGTTGCATTTCTCCAAATATTAATTTAATTCAATATAATTCAGTTTTATTTATATAGAGCTTTTAACAGTTTTTATTGTCATAAAGCAACCTAATGGGAATAAATATACTGTATATTTATATAAAAATGTGTTTTTAAAGTGTGCAGAAATATGTATAAATCATAATTAGCATATTGTCAATTCTATGACATTCTAAAACAAAGTTTTTCCTTGTCACATTTTGAATAAAACATAATTAATAAAAAGAATCCTTTGACAGATTGCAATTATTATCCAGTTAAAGAATTTAAAGAATGTAATGTTCTAACAATCAATAAAAGGATCATTTGCACAATTATTTGCACAATAACAATCAGTATGGCAATAAAACCTAAAACTATAGTATATTGCCTAGTTTAAAGAGTGTCTGTTTTTACCATGTTTTTTATCACTGCATGTTTTTTTTTTATATATATATATATAAATTTAAAGTTTTTATTTGCTCACTAATGTTCATAAATATAATCCTAAGGTTGATTAAGCTTTTAAAGCAGGTTGTTTTATTATAACTGCATTGCTGATGTTTATAGCAATCATCTAGACAGTGGTATTTACATCTGCTGCATCTTTCTTCAGATTGTTAAGGAATAAAATTTCACATATTTAATGTACCTGCGATACAGAATTCATCAAATTTAGCAATTCTTTTCCCAGAAATGTATTGAGTAAAATTGACTTTCTCTGTGCTGATTTTCAATCAAATCACATCCAAGAATCACTTTGACCTGGACCACACAGTGAAGATAAAATAACTACTGAATGATACTGTGACTTACCTGTCAATCAAGCTTCTGTTAAAGTTTTATCAGGTAGATTCAGTATCTTCATGCAGCATTACTGTGTTTGAATAGACAAACAATATTAAGACGTGGTGACAAGACCATTTGCTTTGTTCTTTACTTGGCCAATGTTGTCATTATTATGCTGACTTTCTAGTGGGGTTAATATTCAGGTCTAAGCCTGTCATACTATACCCAGTTTAATTTTTCCTCTGCAGCATCTGCAGGAGCAAACTGCAGATGGTCCTCATAATGAGCAATATGGATGACAGTGTAGAATTAAATCATCCATTACTGGACCCTTACAAATACAAGTTTAGTTACAACGATAGTGTACACGATCAACCATAACCTTAATACCACATAAAATTAACACAGTGACATGATTAATTTATTAGTAATTATACAAGTAAACTGGTAATAGGATCATGGGCACCCAAGGTTCATTCATGCCAGTAGGGACCAGTGGCCACCCTGGCTGGTCTGATCCCACAGTATAAGCCAATGCACACAAAACATTTAAGCTGGCCATGACAGAAATGTACTAGAAAACCCATTGAACCAAAGCTTGCTGGGTCCAACAGGCAAAAAGGCTTCCGACACAGCCTACAAATTACCCAGAGCCCAATCCGAGCCCATGTTATGTTCTGGAGAAAGAAGTCTGATCCACGGAGGCCTCACCGACAACCCACATCACCTACTGCCAATGTCCAGTCAGCACACCCCATACATCCTGAGGAGCCAGAGCCTGGCACAAGGGGAACCCAAAACTTATGTAGTCTTATGTGTGTTTAATGTTATGGATGATTGGTGTGTAGCTCAATGATTAAAAATACCAAACAATTTACATTGAAAACAGGTTAGTTATCCAGGAAAAAAAAAAAACAGCCTTTTAACTGCACTAAACTTCAACATATATTTAAAGTATTTATGTATAGTAAGAGGGGGTATCTTATTGTCCATACCATTAAGGGCTGAGCTCCAAATACATCAAATTATATTTGATGGTTAAAGTAAGGTCTAATATCTACAATTACTACACTACTGTCTGGTGCTTCAATGAATTTGTAACTACTGCATTGATTAAATTATATAGTTGTTAAACATGTGAAAGAGCAATTGAGGGCTTCTGTTATGAGTCATGTGTTATAATGAAATGCATGAGTAATATCTAATGAAAGCTGTTTGCGGTTAAAGAACAGGATAAGAAATTGTAATTTTGTATGAGCGCACACAGCTGCAGCTAAAATGTACTGGATGGCAAAAGATGTGATCCAGGTTATTCGACTGATTGAAATGTATTTACACCATCCAGCATATTTTAACTGCAGCTGCAGCAATTCTACACCCCTTTTTTTGGCTGCATTCCAAATGAAACACTTTGCATTCTACTGATAGCAAACCTACCTAAATGAATATTTTGTATGCAGTGTACAAACAACAGTGTGACTGAACAGGACAAAAAGAAAAGGCAGTGAAATCTATGCTTCCACAGAAAATCCACCTGGCTTGTGATGGTGGCTTCCTCATGGAGGGCGTTGACAGAAAGTCAATAGTATACAGTACAAAGAGGTCACAAAGGCAACCATACAGAATCTTAATCTTATAGTTTTATGCATTAAATATTTACTATATATATATATATATATATATATATATATATATATATACTGATATTACTATATTTTTAGAAGTTTTAAAATTACAGTATATTAAGCATATTAGCACCCAAGAATAAAGTGGTTTTGTTTTTTATTATTTTAGTAGTTAACATGACTTGACTAACGCTCAGACACTAGCAGAATGTTTTAACCAAAACTAACCAGCCTAACCAGCCAATCGTATGCCTATACAGGACTTATAAACATTCGAGTTATCAATTTCTGCAGATACGATCTGACTGCATTTTTTTTTCCAGTTTAATCACGGAAGAAGCTCACGTGCATTGTACAAAAAATACTGCAATGCACCAGATATCAATATTTACAATTGTTCCATATATCTTTTGATCTTTTTTTTCTGTACCTATATAAAATATTTTCTGCTTCTGGCATTTATTAGGGGACAGCAAAGAAAGAATTTCATTGTACGTGGGGAACATGTTTCTTTACTGTGCAAACAGTATGGCAATAAAACTTGAAACTTAAGTACATTGCCTAGTTTAAAGGGTGTCTGTTTTTACCATGTTCTCGAACACTGCAGGTGTTTTTTATTAACATTCTTTAATTGATACAGCAGTCTGAATGTCCAAAGTCCGGTTTATTTTATTTTATGTGTGTGTGTGTGTGTGTGTGTGTGTGTGTGTGTGTGTGTGTGTGTGTGTGTGTGTGTGTGTGTGCAGTTTTAGTAAATCAGTTCAGAAGCATGATGGTCAGTGATAGAAAATGGCCAAAAACTGCAAAGCTGTCCTGGCGGTAAAGAATCCTAATTTCAGAAAATCCTTAACAAAACAGAGTTCACAGTCCAATACAGTAAAACACATCTCTGAAACAAAATTGCATCTGGGATTCTACTCGCAATTTCACTGTGATATTCATTTATTTAGGCATAATTACGGTTGTTGGCTACATGTTAGTAATGTGAGGAAAGGGGAGAGATTTAGTCAAGTGGGTTGGTACAGTATGCTTTACATTGTGTATTCTTGTTGAAGACTTCGTTAGACTTATGAACAAATCGGACTCACGGACCTTCTCCCAGAACAGAACTCGTTTGTAAGTTGGAAACTACCTGTATTATAATACAGTACATAAAACTCTGTAAATAGAGGGTATGAGCCTCGGCTACTGTTTATGCCAAAAAATATGATCTCACTTAGTTTGACACTGATATAGGTTTTAATGTGGTGGTTTAATTTTTTCAAGAACAACTGATCTTCAGTTATGCCTTTTTTTTTTTACAGAGCCCTGATGCAGAGGGAAGGTTGTGTGTGTGAGCTGTGGGAGTGATTGTGCACACTTACAGGAGACTTTTCCTATTCGAAAATAACAGGGGATTATTAATTAAACACAAAACTTCTAATGAAAAAGCAAACTTTTCAAGAGCAAACATAACATATAGAACCAAGTCTCTGTTCCCCTCCAGACAGGGTTAATCCTTCTTATTGACCTTTAGTTTTCTCTTTTCCTTTTCAATTCAATTTTCTTCTCTCTTTTTTCTTTTCATTTTTCTTTTCTCTTTTTCTTTTTATTTAGTTTTTTTTTCTTTTTACTTACTCAGTTTTCTTTTTTCTCTTTTTTATTTTTCAGTTTTCTTTTCCTTTTTTAGTTTTCTTTTCTCTTTTTTATTTTTCAGTTTTCTTTTCCTTTTTTAGTTTTCTTTTCTCGTTTTACTTTTTTAGTTTTCGACCAGTTTCAGGGGAATGTTTTTGGTTGTTAACCCACATGGTGGCCTATGACTTAAATCCAACTTAACATGAACCAGTGAGTAACAGGTGCAGATTATCGAGCCAGTGATTAGTATACAGGTGATGGTGCATGCCGAGTGGTTAGAAAAGACAAGAGTTGAAATTAGATTGCTGCAGTGGTTGTTACATTAACAACTCATTTGTTTCCATATCTTAAAATTATTCTGCATACAGTCAATACAGTCATGTTCAAAAGTTAGTACTCCCTCATTAACTTCATTCAAAAATGTATTATCCAAGGAATGGACGTCCAGCTCATTCACCCCAAGGTCAGACCATGCAATAATCAACAAAATACAAAAAAAAAAAAAAAGAGTTTCATCTCAGACCCATGTTAAAGTCCATGGCAGCACAAAGACTAAACAATCACCATTTTTGGACCATTTTTTTAGGGTTGACAGAAGAAAGCTTCCATTGCTTAAACAGACCATGGAAACATGACTGAGGTTTGCAAAACTGCATCTGAACAAACCACAGGATTTCTGGAACAATGTGCTATGGGAAAATTAGATTAAAATGGAGCTGTTTTTCCTAAATGACCAGCACCATGTTTGGCAAAAACTAAACAGAATTTCAGCAGAAACACCTCATATCCACAGTCAAGCATGGTGGTGGAGGGGTGAAGACTTGGGGTTGTTTTGCAGTCATAGGACCTGTGCATCTTCAAGTCATTGAGTGACCATGTACTTTTCTGTATACAAAAATTATTCTAGAGGGAAATGTGATGCCATATGTCTGACTGCTAAAGCTTGATGAAATTGGGTTATGGAACAGGACAGTGATCCAGAGCACACTGGCAAATCTATATCAGAATGGCCAAGTCCAAGTACAGACCTCAACAAACTGAAATGCTGTGATGGGACCTTAAGAAAGCTGTGGATAAGCAAATACTCCAAACCTTGCTGAACTGAAGAAAAGCAGAATGGGCCAAAATTCCTCTAAAATGATGTCCTGGAGTCATACAGGTAACGGTTACTACAGGTTTTTGCTGCTGAAGGTGGATATGCAAGCTATTGAATCATGAAGATACTTACTTTGCCCATATTTTCTTGTCTTCTTTTTACCCATAAAATTAAAAGATTTGGTACTACCTTTTGAGCATGACTATAATTTAGTTTAATTTAATAAGAAGAAATAGCAGTGGTTCAGGATATTGCACTGCGTTTGCATAGAGTAAGGTGGTATAGAGTGTTTGTTTATTTTATTTTTAATATTCTAAAAAGTCTTTTTCACACACTGGTCCATTTGGGCATTATGTATTTAAACTCAAACAACTTGTGATTGTCTTAAGGTTGTATTACATTGCACCACTGCTGTTTGGGTGCAAGGTATAATCTGTCTCACTAATTGAGCAGCTGAAGGTCATCAGTGCCATCAAGATCCTTTTTCACCAAACTCCATAACATCCTGTCTGGCATTTTAAGAGAAATTTAAAATAGAACAGCCTTTTCAAATGACTCCTACTGCATCAAGTATGTTTAGGAACACATTTCAATGCATTCAAACTTGCTCAGATGTCCTTGTCGAACTAAAGATGTCTGGTAGAGACAGTATACTAGTGGGACTATTTTACTCGCACCATTGCTTCAGCTGCTATAATGTTCACAATTCATCTGTCTGAGACACCTTTTTGGCTTTGTCTGCTCATTTCCTGCTGTGAGAAACCAAGAGAAAGAAAATGCACTATGAGGAAAGCAGTAAGATGGTGGGCAGGGGGCAAAGAGGAAGCTAGGATGTGAAGAAGAGGAAGCCAAATCCAAGTTTGCTTTACATCAGAATGATAATAAACCATTAAAAGCATGTGTAAAAATGTAAGAGGTCAAAAAAATCCCAGGACAGGTAACATGATGAGATGACGGATAAAATGGCTTAAATCAGGAAGTTATGGCAATAAGTGAATGCATTAGTTCTAATTTGTATTTCAAGGTCAACAGTGTCCAGAGTCTGTCCAAGCAACCCTGGGCTGAGAGACATAAATGGGACACCAGTCCAGTTCCTAGTGCACAACCAGCTACCCCACCTACTGACATGATAATTGTAAATTGTAAAAGTAAATTGTAAAAGCCCAGAGATAACCCACACAGACACAGGTAGCACAGAGCTGTAAGAAGATTGAGCTGTAAACCCTGAAGCTGTAAGGTGGCAATGCTATCTGCTGCACCACTGAATCTCCCTTAGATCAAATCTGATTGATTTTTTTTCTCTTACATGTTCAATGATGTTCATATGCCAGTCAGGCTTTAAAAAGCCAAATAGCTTTCTAAAACTGAAATAATGGCCAGAATGACACTTTTGGTAGTTGTGCTTATTTTGTTGCCATACTAGTTTCCTACAACTAATCTTATTCTGCCTACAGCATTTTAATTATTTCCGTTTCCACAGTGCAGCACAGAGTGAGCAAGGTCAGCCTCCCTGTGCAAGAGAAACATGTTAATCTGAAAGTAATCACACTCTCTGTGGGTTTTCCTCAATGTACTTCTGCTATGTAATCTTCTTTTCTCATGTATACTAATTACATAACCCTAATCTTTGGCACTGTTAAGGCACAATCTTTTCCCAAGCTGAGTAACACATCATTTAAACCAAATACACAGTTTACAAGAACTTCCAAACTGTATAAAATTCAAGATTTGTTTGACCTGTTAGACATCATTCTAAAGAAAAAAAAAAAACATTGACATACCACCATTGACAGTTTTCCAATGAACTAGGATTTTGAAACCTGAAACTTTTTTTGTTGTAGATATCAAGGATGTTATTGATTAAATGTCCCTTGGCACTCCTTTGATGACTTGGAGGCAGAAAGGTCAGATTAGAGGTTGGAGGTGTACAGTTGCTTATGTTTGGTAAAGTTGTAGAACAGAATGTAGTTTTTTGCAGTAGAGGGAAGTAGAGGCTTTAGTGTGCTAGCATTTTTCTAAGAACAAAAAAACTGCGAAAAATATAATAGAAACAGTTATGTCATGCTTTACAAGTAGTTTGTCACTGTCATCTATTATGATTACTTTTCTAAAGGCCTGGGTAGATAGGAGCTCTCAAAGGATCTATTGTCTGTCTAATTTTGTTACATGTTTAGTTTGTGAAAAGATTCTTAATGGAAATACATGGTTGGCTAAGGAATAACATGAAGCCTACTTTTAGACAGATTATCAATAGCAATGCATTTGGCTGGAAATGCTTTATAAGACCAAACCTTTGTGGACACTTTGAACAGCACATTCAGATTTAGTCTTTCTTTGTTGTCCTAATAACCCCCTAGTCTTCTGGGAATCCTTTACACAAAACATCAGAGCATGGCTGTGGGTATTACAGTTATACAGTTATACAGTTACAATTTAGTACAGTTGATGTTACAGTTCATTCCAAAGGCATCCATGAGGGTAGAGGTCAGGGGTCTGTGCAGGCTTCATGGACATTCATTTGATTCTAGTGACTTTGTCATGCTAGAACATTTGGACCTTTAAATTTCAGTTAAGTGAAAAGCTAACACACAAAACATGATATAACGTGTGTCTTTCCAATAGACACACACACTGTATGGATATACTGTAATAGTGAGGCACAGCAACATATACATGGTCATATACATTGTAGATTTGTAATAAACATATAAGATTATAGAAATTTAATAAATTGGGAACCCCTTTTCGATTTAAAAGTAAAACCTATTATATTGGGAATAAATACAACAGCACATGCAAAGTAATCAATTAATATCGACTTTACATGAGGTGACACCAAAACCATATCAAGTCTCAATGAATGAGATGCTACTATTACACTGTATAAATAATAAAACATATGCATTAATACAATACTGTAATTCAAAATACAGCTTGAATTATTGGCAGGGCTGCTGTTAAATAAAATGAAATAACACCTTCTTGAAAACCAGATTTTAGAATTCAACAAAGCTGTGGTAAAATCACACATTCATTTTATCCATTTTTCCCCCTTGTTTCACTTTATGCAGTTTTATGGAGGTTCTCTGCCAGCATATGATGAATGAGCCTGACAGATGTGCAAAAAAAAAAAAATAATCTTTTACTCATAAATATTACATGTGCAACTAAAATTATGAAAGGGTAAAAAAAAATCTTACATTTCATAAAAATTGCATCGCATACTCCTTTTACTTGTCACATTGTTATTGTATGTTAAATTTATAAATTGTTAAATATTGTTTATGAAATTCTTACTGTGGCATAATGTGACTACAGGTTGTGGTAAGACAGTTGAAGTATGTGGCAGTGCATTAATATTTCATGACCTGGCCTAAAATCTCTAATAACATGTCTGAGTTCTTAAGGATTTAAGTCTTTTAGTATTCTTTACCTCCTTTAGAATCATCTCCATCATTTGCATATCCAACACAGCTGCACTTATCAAAACATATCAAGGATGTAAGACTGCAGTAGCAACAGCTGTGTATTTGTGGTGACTCATGAATATTTAAGTAGGGACTTGATCTGGCATTGTGATGCAGGAATACAGTAACATTGCTAACTTATACCCCTACATGCCCTGCCAGTGAAGGTGATATTAAAGCGTAACTTCTCTCCTATTCATGAAAGGTATACTTGAAACTGATGCTGTTTTTCTCCATGCACTCTATCTGACATGCAACACATATGGCCATGTAATTGACAAGGTCATGGACACATAACCAGTTTCCATTTTAAATCAAAATCTTTTTTACTCCCCAGCTTCTAGCCCTTAAGTATAATGTTGCTGTTTGTGTTTTGTTTGTATTGTTAGTTTGGTTATGTTAAAACTTAATTAAAGAACATTCTGCACTTGCATCCTGCCTCCACTCTATACAGTATGTGACATTATTAAGTGCCAACCACTTCTATAAAATTTCCCAAGATTGGATTATTCCATTTGCTACTTTTTATTAAAGCAAATGTTTATCCATTACTCTGATAAATCATACTGCATGCTTGTAAAGAAAATCCAGCAATATCTGCCAGAATTAAACAAGAGTCACGTGGAATTTCCATGAAGCTTGTCGCATTTTTATTCGTCGTAAGTCGATGTCAAAGTAGATGCAAAGGCAATGACATGAAAGGCTTCATCCTTGAATGAGGGGTGAAACTAATTGTGGAGGCTTTTAATGATTCCTTTATGCGGAAAATTTTATCAAATGTCAAAATCTTTATTGAATCAGGCTTTTTGCCAGTGCCATCAACTTGTTCCAATGCTTACAGCTTTAGAGTTTTTGAATTCATATTTATTTAATTTTTTGGTTCATCCTAGATAGCTAAGAGTCATTATTCTGTGAAATGACCAAGCACAACTTGAATTATGGATTTCAAGCTTGACAAGTCATGGCTCCTTTATCTCTGCTGGAGAATAATGACTTTACAAAATGTATGAGTTCTGCACAAGAAAGTGAGTAATTTAAAGCCTGCATCCAAACATCAAATAATATTTATGAACAGTATTTTCCTCAATTTTGTTTTGTCTTAACAAATTATTAATTAATTTATTTATTTATTAATAAATATATAAGTAAGTGCGGCATGCAAAATATATACTCTGTCAAAGAGTGGTCATTGAGTGCATGTGACAATAATATCACACATTCTTCACAAATGTGGCTTTATTTCAAGAAAAAAAGCTGCTCCTCAAGAAAGGCCAGTGAGCTGCAGGTGGTCAGATGGCCATAACTCAAAATGATGTGGCTGAAATACTGTATACCATTATAACCATTGTATTATCACAAAGTTAAAGATGTTCAACACTGTCAAAAACCTAGATAGGCATGGTGGGTAGCACAAAGTATCCTCTAGAAGCCACCAACAACCCCTATATCACCACTGAAGCTCTAATAGACCCCCTAAACCAAGCAGGGGAGGCAGTATCATGATCCACCATTCAGCAAATTCTGCATCGAGGTGGTCTCCATGAACATCACCGCAGGAAGGCACCACACCTTACTCAGAAACACTGGGATACGCAACTGGCCTTTGCAAGGGGTCAACTAGATAGAGATCCAAACTTCTGGTCTTCCATTCTCTGGTCAGATGAGACTAAACTGGAGATCTTTGAATATATGCATGTTGCGTACAGTATGGCGTAAAAAAAAGAAGCCTTCAATCCTAAGAATACCATCCTAATGGTCAAGTATAGTAGCTCTAGGCCAGTGGTACAGGTAACCTTGTTAAGATAGATGGTATCATGAAAAAAGATTCTTAATAAAAGCTTGGTGGCGTCAGAACACAAGCTCAACCTGCCAGAGGATAATAACCCAAAGCATATGGCGCATGTGGTCAATGGTTCAGGGACAACAACATCAATGTTCCGGATTGGCCAAGTCAAAGTCCTTCCACTCTTCAACAACTGGAGGCTTTTGCAAACAAAAAGTGGGGAAACATTCCACAGCAGACCTGTAGAAATCTTGTGGAGCCCTACAAGAAGCATTTACAGGCCATCATTAGAAACAAATGCTTTTCTATTGATTATTAAATCACTGTAACATAAACGGCATGAATAATTCTGAACATGGTGATTTTTGAATATTTGTCAATGACATCTTTCCTGAAATATCACATCTCATTATTTCTTCAGTTGTTTGTCACATATTAAATATATGATAGTATTATAAAACTCATTCATCACAGAAGACAACTCAAAAACACTATTACAATATTAAGGGTATGGATAATTTTGAGCACAATTCAATATGTGTATTAATATAATTTCTTTTTATATATATTTTTTAAGCTACATTGATATTAAAGAACAACATGCCTGTCCCATCTTGATTTACCCTCTTCAATTATATAGTACTCAGTCTAGACCTCACTATTACATTACTCCTTCAAGGACAGTTTCTGTCAAGAGGATGTATGACAGCACTTTATTTATGCCTATGTTGAAAGACTGAATGATCTGATGATTTCTTTATATTTATGTTATATGTATTTGAATTTTAAACACGTTAAATAAATATAAGACTGAAGTGTCAAATATAAAATGTAAAGAGTCTTGTTAGAGGAGAGAGGTCAACTCAAGGTCATTGTACTGTATGTGCAATAGCAGGATATTAGCTTTAGTCACTGTGTGTGTGTGTGTGTGTGCGTGCGTGTGTGTGTGTGTGTGTGTGTGTGTGTGTGTGAGAGAGAGAGAGAGAGAGAGAGAGAGAGAGAGAAAATGATGCTGACAGATGTATTTTTTTAAACTGTCCTTGTTGTGAGAGCATTATGAAACCATTTTTTTTGCGTTTGTATACCACATACTGTATACATGGATGTAAAAAGGCAAAATCCCTCCCATAACCCACTACCATTATTAAACACTGCAGCTCGTAAGCCTATAATCTTCTGCACTTTCTCCTCTTCCCTCCTTTCTCTTTCTCTATCTCTATCTCTCATTCACAGCTGCCTGCCTCTCTTTCTCACGCTGCTTACTACACATCCCTACTGATTTCCTGACTACCATTGATTGGTCTGTGCAGGCTAAAGGAGATTAGGAGGCGGTCCCTGATCAGCTGGAGGGCAAAAGCAAATGAGGGAGGGAGGGTGGAAAAGTGAGAGGAGGAGGGAGAGACAGAGATGCTGTCCCTTTAAGAGTATTTTTAGGCTGGCAGTTAGTAATGGTCAGTGGTGGGAAAAAATGATAGTGGCAGTAGTGCAATAGCAGCCTGTAAACATGGCTGACGAGGACCAATCCATGCTCCCGTGGATGTGGATGTTAGATCTTCATAGTAAAATACACACCATAATACTGTAGAAAGATGTGTTCCCCAGCCTTGAACTCTGTAAAGGACATACATTAAGGTAAGTGTTGTTTCAATGCTGCTTGTTCTGACTTTTGCATTATAAGTAAGAAAGTTAAAAAAAAAAAGAAGAAGAAGAAGATTAGACATATACTGTATCTACATTTAATCTGTTTTACATACAGCCTTCAATTCTGGTTAATAGCAGATCCTCCCTTTTTTTCACCTCTCTGGGACAGAACATGTAAATTTAATGAAACTGGCAAACAGTGAATGATCATGTTACTGGATTGATTACAGTGTGACCCTTTGCTGTACTCTACACCTTTACGGCATGTGTATGCATGCAATGTCAGCTATTGTACTGAGCATGCAGGTCAAATTTAGATATATATTACAACAACTTATGCATAGTTACTGTATGTGTAGTAGTCGTGGTTATACAGTATATAAGAAAACATACAGTACATTTACTTCTTTTACTTTAACAGTATCATTTATAAGTATGGCATGTACAGCCTAGTAGTTACAGTATGATGTTTAGGTATAAAATATAAATGTGTATAATATTACAAAAATTGTGGCAAATTTGACAAAAAATATAATAGAAAATATTTGAAATTAATTGTATTAAAACATATTGCTACTTGTACCTTGTGTGTGTTCCGTGTGTGATCATACACACACTCACACACAAAAAACAGTATATATAATTTATGTATATCAATATAAATAAAACAGTCATATACCAAATATGACATATATATATATATATATATATATATATATATATATATATATATATATATATATATATATAATGTGACATCATGTGAATACTGTTAAAAAAAAAAAAAAAAGCTACTGTTGTAAAATATAACATGTGAAGTGATTATTTACACGTGAAGTTCATACAGTATGTGAACATGTGGCTCTTATCTAAGGTTATGATTTGTGATCGTCAACATTCTTACTTACAAAAGATCTATATGCTATATACAGTACTGTTAGGATTCTATATAAGATCTACTGTTTATGAGAAATATTGCTAAGCTTTATATTTTTTTGAAACCATGGATATAGAAAACTTTTAAAACGTAATGCAAGTTATTATACATAAATAGAAAGTAATTAGATTTTAAAAGAGATGGTACATTACATGAGTAATTCTAGCTAGGAAACATGCTAAACCTACAAAATGATTATAAGTGACCCAGTGCAAAGGAACAGTACAGTTTAGTATTATTTTTCTCAGTTTGTGGGCAAAATCGCCACAGAATTTCTAATGTACATTATTTGTAATATTTATTTTTAACCTTAAAACTACAAATATTAAGCTATACATGCCCTACTTATACATGATATTATTAGATTTAAAAAAAGTTATATTTCAAAGACTTGGCCATGCTTTCACTAACTCATTGTCAAACTTAGATTTAGTAAAATTACACTTTGCCTCTATGTAAAGCACAACAGCACATATTTTATTCAGAAATTGTAAAACTCCCCACACAAATACACACCCACACATACACTCATGTATGGAGGGAGGCAAGAGTGATTCCAGCTTCCTGCTGTTCACACAACCCCACGCGTGACGCAACAAATGACCATCATCGCCCACAGCCTCCCCCGGAACACGACACACATGCCAAGTAGAAGTAGGGAGAGTGGGGGCTTTATATCCTGCACGACTCACATTCTCCACACACGCTCATTGCACATTTTTAACTCTCTGACGGCAACTAAGGAGTGTCTCAAAGCATGTCCCTCCTTTGCTCATGCTCTGTGTTTTAATGGCTTCCTGCTCACTAGTCATTCTACGAGGCAGAGCAGCTTCTTTTTTATATTAAGAGGTGTTGCACCAATAAAATGTTACTTGAATATTGCATTTCTTTAATGATGAGATAGGAGAAATTATGCCTTGAGGTATTTGAAGCTTAACATACACACGTGTAAATGGAGCATTTCCGTTGCGGGACTCTAATCTCGGAGGATAAAGCACAAGCTCATGGATTATGTAATTGTAATATGTGTTGTCTTATAAGTGAGACCAATGTAATATTTTACAGTATATAGTTGTTGTGTAATACACTGAATAAAAATGTAAACATACAATAGATGATACTAAAAAGATACATATACTGTAGCTGTTGCCTTTCTACACTTCTAGAACTGTATTTTTTTTTTTTACTATAGCTGTAACTGTCATTATAAATTTTTTACATAGTCTTGGTAAAATGTTATCAAGTGCTTTATGCAAATTGACATGATTGAATGCATGCTGAAAATAAGGCTTACAGGGTTTATCGGGCTTCTGCTCCCAGGGGTATATTGCCTATACAGTAAGCTCTGTACTATACTTGCCAGATGATTTGGACAGTTCTATGTCAAGTGACAGGCTTTGGCAAAAAGATCTTTGAATATCTGTTCATTAAGTGAGCTGTTCAGAAGGAAAACTCATTCGGGCTACAAGCCAAGTGTCACAAGCTGCTTGCTCACGACCTGCTTTCCATTGTGCCTACATCCACCAACTTTCTGGTGTGAGACATGATGATACCATGAGAGGTACATGATCATACTTTGTCCTGGGTCATGTAAAGGTTAGATTAAATATGAGTGCAATCAGCATTCAACAATTTTATTACTGATCAGGTTCTCACATTTATTAACAATAAATGCATTTTAGATCCAAACTGGAGTAATTCGTTTACTGACCATGTCTAGATTGTACATGTCTAATAACTATTTTTTAAACCTTCTTGCTCCCCAATGATGATATGTCTTATTGGTATCATCCCAATGGTCCTGTTCAACTATAACCCTTTTTGTTGTCTTAATAAATATATCTTAGCAGGCCTATTCTCATTTATTGATCTGTATTCTAAATCTCATGGCTCACACTCTAAGAACAAGCATATTGACCATACTGATATATGACTGCACATATGTGTCACGAATGCATAAATCAAGGTTGAATAAGAGGTCTTCTGTGATTCCATTCCCTATGAATTATTACACTCACTCCTATACTCACTCTGGACTTTTTTTTTTTTTTTTTTTATCAAATTGGCTGGAAGGAAATGAGAATCTAATATTATGTAACCGCTTAGTTAAACTACTGAGATCTGGGAGGCAGGGTTTGGAAAATGGGGATGTGGGTGGAACTATGTGAGGTATCTTCAGACCACAGCTGGTGTGGAGGACATGTTTTGGACTGTATAAAATGTGAGTGAAGATTTGAGTTCAGGGAGCTGGAGCTCCTTTTTTTTTTGTTTCTTCCTGCTTCAGCTTTGACTTGTTCCAAAGAATGCCGTTTGTCATTTTTTAGGGGGAAAAAAGGGTGAAGGAAGGACAGAGGCTGCAGTTTATCACAGCTTATTAATGTTTATTAGAACCTTGAAGGTAATTCGTATGAGATCATGATAGCTAGTGAGGTGTATTACTGTATGTTGTCACATACGTGCAATCATGATAGCTAGTGAGGAAAAAAAAGTCTGAAAACAGATATGTACGTACAGTATATATACAGTGTGTAGACATAGTGGATTTAAATACAGACTTTTTAAAAGGAAAAGGAAATAACTTGATACAATTGTATATCAGCACTGGTAGCACTTGCAGATAGATAGATAGATAGATAGATAGATATGAGAGAGAGAGAGAGAGAGAGAGAGAGAGAGAGAGTAGTTGTAAATGCATTAGAATGTAAAGTAAAATGATATAACTCGATACAACAGATCGATTGTAGTACTGATTAAAACACATTAGCGTAAAGAGGCGTAGTTTTGTCCCTTTAACTCCACTCTCGGGAAGGTGATAGGCTAATCACCTGTCTCGTGTGGCGCATGCGCAGTAGCGAAAACAAGAGCCGCGGTCCTCTCGCCAGCCAGCATCACGGAGCTGGGGGAGAGCGATCAACAGCGGAAGCTCTTCGCAGAAATGGGTGCAATACCCTGGCATCTCCCGGAGGTAGGGACTGCGACTTTTAGATTATGCTGAACGTTTCGTTTTACACCGCAATCCAGGCGAGAAATCAGGCAGGCGTGTAGACCTGGAAGAAGTACCGTGTGTGTGTGTGTGTGTGTTTGAGACTGCCTAAAGATGAAGCCGCTGTTAAAGATGCGGTTGTCGACTGAAGATCAGTGAATCGGCCCTGACACGGTAGTAACCTATAGATGGTCAAGGGCAAAGGCGAAGAAAAGAATTCTCATCATCTGAGATAGACACTAAGCCATATTGAGAGCGGGCTGGTTTGGTTCATGTGGAATCAGCACCATATTAATGGTAGTAGACTACATTGCAGGGTCTGTGTAGCACCTCGGCAGTCAGACACAGACGTACACTACAGGTTACTTATATAACTATTAATACAGTAATAGAACACGAATTAGGTAAAAGTACCTCTAGATGCTTTATTCATTCATTCATTTTTTGTTTGTTTGTTTGTTTTTTTGTTTAATTTTCAACTGTGCGGCGTCCAGTTTAATCGAATCCAACTCTGCATTCGTATGAGTTTGTCAATGGTCTTTGTTGTTGTTTTATTTTTCTTCCGTTCATTGGTGTGTAGATGAATTAAATGCACCACAGTGAGTGATTTCCACGTGCATTAGTGGAGCTTTCTTCATGCTACCTGGAAGGTCGCCAGAGATCGACTGGGTTTCTCTGCTGAGCCATGTTTTCCGTCTCCTCTTATAAAGCTTGAAATACGAAATATGAAGGTTGATTCGAAAGGGGTGTAAAGGAAGCGGAAGTGGGCTTAAGGAGATTTTACCGCTCGCGTAAAGATGAATCGAAGTGATATTATTTGGGATTGATTGAAAGAAGTCCAATGACCTTATGCGTTGTTCAACGTGAAGGGTATAAATTAAAGGCGACTAATGTGTGTGGGAAAAAAACAAACATGTATACATATTTGAAGCCTTGGGAATGCTTTACACGCCTGTGCTTGTGCAGTTTCATACTGCATGCCCTGTGCTCCAGGTTCGGTTGTGTTTTGGCTCGTGTTGAATTTCACGCCGTCAAAAGAGCAGAGCGCTGTCCATGGTGCTGAACAACCTCGTCGGAACTGTGTAGTAAATACAGATGCAGCACATTCCCTTCTATTACCATCAGCCCCCAGAGTCTTTGGGATAAAATATGGTGTCAACCAGTATCTTGTTTAGAATTTAAACGTTTGTCTACATTCCATCACTGTTGTTTTTTATTCATTGACATTTCCATAATAAAATAATATTTTAAATAATTCTAACCTTGTTGTACTGAACGTTACATTCTGACCCATTTACATGACTCAGGAGTATATATATATATATATATATATATATATATATATATATATAAAACAGTCATTTCTGATATAATAATTTCCAACTACAAAAGTTTTCTACTACATTAAAAAATGACATGACATTCTTTTTCCCCTAACACAATATGATTTACCCTGCATAATGCATTTTAATGGCTGGGGGAAAAAAACAACATTTTATTTAAATATCCAATTTCAGTTGAACTGAAAACTTTCCACTACATTTATATGTATACATCTATATTTACATCTACTGTATATGGAAACTTACTTGTATATATATATATACTGTATATATGCCAAATTTAAGCCTCATCATTAGTTAACTCAAATGGTCTTTGTCTTAGAATTTCTTAGAATTATTGCTGTTTAATAATACCACCTAAACATTCTATAAACCTTATCCACTGTTATCTTGAAATTACATTATGATTTGACAGAGTCATTATCTGATTGCAGTATCAATTCTGCAGTAGGCATAGGTTTTTAACATCTTCATGCAGACTGACTGCTATACAATGTGTTTGTCCATGCTGTCCTACAATGGCAGAATTCATGGAATCATATAATTCAGCCACAGCGACACTCGATGGGTTTTCCCAGACCTGATATTACATAACAGTTAAGCACACATAATCTTTGAAGCAATCTACGCTGGATATTTTTAGAAAAGACATATCAGTGTGAAGATAAAGCATTTACTTCTTTTTATGCTAATCTTTTTACTAGGGCTAAATAGTAACGCCTAGTTCATGTCACAAGTGGCATCGTGCATGTGGCATCATAAATTATTCATAACTGCAATATGATATTGTGTGAAAATATTTTATATTGATATGCAACACCTCTGCCATGTTTCCCTATATGAAAATAATTGTATAAAATATTACATAATTGGTTTATGCTGGGCTTTTTGATAAATTAGCAACATTACAACTTTTTTGTTTTTATTATAATCCAGGATTAAATATAAGATTTGTGTGCATTGAAAAAAATCTTACACACTCCTTTGCATCAAGAATAACCAAGAAATTATACTATTTTGGTTACGAAGTTTATTAGAACTAAAATCATTAAAACTACCAGCTAATTTTCTGGTATAGGTTTAAACTCAGATGTGGCTGTTATCTTAAAATCCCCATGCTCATCATGCTCATTAGCTTAAGCATAACTAATAAAAGACAATGTTTGTCTTGGTGATGGCAGCATGAAAGATAATATATCCAGTAGCTCTTACATACTGCTTATTAATCAAGGTTCTATTAGATATAAAAACTTAAAATGCATCTTGTTACATATTTGTGAATTAATGGGGGAAAAATAGCAAATCTTCTTTTAGCTTCACATTTAACACCTATAGATGGTTTCACAATTACATTTCTCGAACTATACCTCGTACTGTCTTATTGTAGTTTTAGCTTCGGTTAGAGCACAAAACTTGGTGGCCTGCTCATGTGTGAAAATGAATCCTCATTTCTTTCCAACATTGCAACCCCCCAAATCTTAACACTAATTCCAGTGCTTCCAGAAGAATACTGTTTTTAGTTCATATACATGATGGGTCCATCACGTTATGTGCCTTCCCTTACCCTGATGCACTAGTTGTTCTTGAAGTCAATCTGAACTGAACTCATCAGACCACATGGCCTTTTTCATTGCTTTAAAGTCCAATCTATATGCTCCCTAGCATATTTAAGCCTTTATCTGATAAGCCTTACTAACAAGTGGTTTTCTTATGGCCGCACAGCTGTCCCAATCCTGTGACCATATGGAAATGTTCTTACTTTCACTATTAAATATAGCTATGGTTTCTACTGTTAGTTTTTTAACATGCAACATCACCAAGTGTTTAAGTGATCTCCATTTATGATTTATTTTTGACCACATTTCTTTCACAAAGTTGGTAGTTTAGTATTATACTTCCATGTGTTAAATGGTTCTTAACCCAGATATAGTTGTAAAAAATCCCCTTAGTTCTTGTAATTGCTTGTTGAAAAACGATTATTTGACCCTTCTGAAATAGCAACCCTTTTTTGTTGAAGCAGTATGTTGTGGAGTTTTCTATTATCTTTGAAAAAAACAACTGCTCGTAGAAACCTGTTTTAACGTAAACGCCATAATTTTAATTGTGCTCTCAGACTTTATATCTCTCATATCACTTTCTCTTTCAATTTTTCCATTTTTATTTCATGACCTTCTGTTTCTTATTTTTGTCCCAAGGTAATGTGCCTGCAAATTTAAGTGAATCATAAAGCCTTCCACGAACCCTTCACTAGACTCCAAAAAAACTGGAGCAGTTACTCTATTGATTTTCTGCCTGCACCCCCATACTGGCGGACTGTGCCTCACAGAACTGTGGCTCCCCCATCTAAATAACGACCTTCCCCATTCACCTGCTCCCATAACCCTGTACCCTCCTGACAGAATGTTCTCTTCCAATTTCCTGGGTGGGGGGAACCCACTGAGTGCCATGTCGTCTGCGGTAAACAAGTTCAGCCTGTTCAGTGATGAGACTGAGGATGGAAAAGAAAAGGAGCAGCAGGGAAATGTCAATAAAAAAATTCCAGAACAGCGTGGAAATGGACAGCCTGTGTCACAAGGATCTCAAAAACCTGGAGGGCATATGGATGATGCTAAACAGCAAGGAATAGGCAGGGGGCAATCCCAGCATACAGCATCTGGACGAGGTAGCCCCCAACAACAAAGAGCGGGTAGAGAAAAAACTAATCATCAGGGGGTGGGAAGGGGAATATCTCCACAGCGTGAAACAGGCAAGAGTGGACATCCTACAGGACCTGAAACTCACCAGTCACGAACTTCCACAGCTGAGTCACTTTGTCCACTCTGTAAAAACACAAAACTCAATTTTCATTCCAAGGAACCACCCAACCATAACACCTGTACACGATGCAAATCTGTTGTCTGCAGCATGTGTGGCTTTAGTCCTCCAGATGCAGCTGTAAGTAATCTATATTATTCATGTGTTTAGTAAAATATTAAACATTATTTATTGCTGTATTGCTGTATTAAAGTAGACATTCATCCCAAAAAGCATAAATAAAACATTTACCACTTTATTTATGGCTAGCGGTTTCTGTTATTAAAATGGCTGGTTCTACAACAGTACACAAGTAATTTAGTAATTGGTTACCTTATTATTATACACGTATAAAGACAAATGGAAAAATAGGAGGAAGGGAAATTAACATGCTGTGTTCATGTATTCTTTTTGAAGGTTAAAGAGTGGCTCTGCCTCAATTGCCAGATACAGAGGGCTCTTGGAGTTGAAGAACCATCTACCCCCTTTATTTCCAACAAAACTCCCACACCATCTCCATCCCCTGTCAAACAAAGTTCATCAACAGCACAAAAAAAGGACACTACCCTAAGTCATAGCTTACACCCATCCTCCAGTCAGCAAAGCAAACCTTCAGATGGGCATAAATTATCTGGACAGGACAGTTCAACTCCAGCAAAAGAAACTATTCCACATCCACAACCAAAACCAACCCAGCAGCAAACAGTTAAAGATGCCATATCATCTGTCAAGTCTGAGCCACCAACACATAAAGAACGTATTAAGGAGCAGTCTGGATTTTTTGGTTTTGGGTCTGGTGGTGCCCGATCCCGTTCACCATCTCCTCAGCCACCAGCCTCTGCTGTTTCTGGCAAAGTTTTAGGCTTTGGCTCCTCCTTCTTTAGCTCTGCATCTAATCTGATTTCATCAGCTGTTCAAGATGAGTCTTCCACACTACAGCCACCCTCACGTAAAGAGTCCAGTGTTTCCCAAAACTCAGACAATTCCACACCTCCAGCATCTCGCAAAGGGTCAGGGGCCTCTAAAGACCCCACTAAACAAGAGCAGAAAAAAACCGAAGTAAGCCAGCCAACTAAAGCTAATGTAGACCAAACAAAAGAGCAACTGACTTATTCTCATTCCTCAAAAGCCTGTCCAAAATCCCTTCCCAAAGCCTGTCCAATCTGCAAAGTGAGTATCAAGAAAGAACCCCCAAATTACAATACCTGCACTGAATGCAAGACTACTGTGTGTATCCAGTGTGGTTTCAATCCCATGCCCCATCAACCTGAGGTAAGGAAAGCAGAAATATTCCATGTTTTATTTATAAATTCACATCAACATGTTATTAAGATCTCCAGCAGATTTCTTATGGAAGCAAACTACATTAATATAGCTCTTTGGTGTTCTTTTGTACCAGTAAGTTTCGAGGCACAATGAAAAGGTCTGGTAATAAGACAAACACAGGGTTGAGTGCATTTTAGGAGATTTTTGTATGACGTTTTTTTTTTGTATTTTTGGAAGGTATTAGGTCACACATCTGGTCACACATCTGGTAACACACTGGTAACACATTATGTCTGACTTTGGCAGACTTAGTCACTTTTGACAATGAATAATTAATCATGTTGTTTTGTGTAATTCTTTGTAAGCAAAAACAGCATTCAGTGAACATCTTGGAGTTGAACAACTAAAGGGGCTTTGCCACATTTCCAAACCTTTTGCTAAAAGCATGCCTGACTGTCCTTAACTAAAAATATTTGCCAGTTTTTGGTCACTCAACCTCACTTTGCTATGTACTACCCATGAAATGGTATGATTTGCTTACAGTTACAATGTAATCACCTACAACTTAAATGAAAACATATTCAAACTCCATGCCAAACCATCACAAACTGTCTACAGACTACAAATAGTTTTATGTCAATGTTTATTATACTATAGAGGTATAATTGTACTTAGATACATTAAAAGGTAATTTAAAATATATAATATATTTATTTTCTATAGTTTTTCTACCATATGTATGTAAAAATATTTGGGTATATATTTTTCATCATCTTAAAAATAGAAAATGTTCCATAAAATATATTTTTTGTATGTTTCAGGGAAAAGACTGGCTATGTTTAACATGCCAAACACAAAGGGCACTAAAAGGGGTGGAACCAAAAGGGTCTCCTGTGATGAAGCTCAAGCCTCAGCACCCTGAAGCCACAACCCAAAAGAAGGATTTCACTGCAAGTCCCACATTAAAACAGTTCACCCCCCAACCAACAGGGATCAGTAGTGCCAACCAAACAGTAGCCCAAAAAGAAGGTACTAATAATCAACAGATTAGTTCAAGAGAGATGAATCTGACAAATGAGCATACAGCAAAAACTAGCCTTCCCACTGCCCAGTGTGGACCACCATCAAAGGCAGATCCCCCTCAAGAACAGACAAGTTTCTTTAGTTTTGGTTTTGGTGGTGTACGTTCTCGGTCACCTTCTCCTCACGTGGACAGTCCCTCTGTTTCAGGAAAGGTTCTAGGCTTTGGATCCTCGTTTCTCAGCTCAGCATCTAACCTAATCCCATCAGCTGGTCAGAACGAGCCTTCCATCACACCTCCAACCTCACGAAAAGGATCTACAGCATCTCAATCCTCTGCTAATGCCACTAATACTCTTTCTGCATTGCAAAAAGTATCTGCAGCATCGGAAATTGAGGCCAAAGTATCTTCAGCAGGGACAGAGACTAAATTATCAACTGATAATAAGGAGAAGACATCAGGACATCAGCAGAGTAAGGCACCCTTATCTCAAAAAAATATACCAGAACATATGCCAAAAATAGATAAAGATACTCTGCATCTTCCCAAAGCCTGTCCACTCTGTAAAGAAGAGCTCAGGAAGGATCCTCCAAACTACAGTGTTTGCACTGAATGCAAAAAACATGTCTGTAACCTTTGCGGATTCAATCCCATGCCTCATCAAACAGAGGTAGGTTAATTTGATGGATGGCAACTCATTTGTGATGTTTAATTGTGTTTCTTTTCCCTGAAACCCCCTTAAAATATGGGTTTTTCACCTTTTTGCTTTCATATTTCCTTGTCACTTTGAACTGACAAAATCTGTTTACTTGGTCACATTTAAAACTGATTTTAACACTGTTTTATTATTATATTTGAAATTTCAGGTCACTGAATGGCTTTGCTTGAACTGTCAGATTCAAAGAGCTCATGATAATGCTCCAGCGATGCTTAAGAACCCATCTGTACAACCCCATGCTTCACCAAAGGAAAGAACATCTCCATCATTACCACATAAAGATGTTTGCGCTGTGGACTCCACAAAGAACATAACTAAGCCCAAAACAGCAGCTCCACAAAAAGACAACAAAATTGGCAGCATTCAGAATATAGAACAACAGCAAATGAAGGCACCAACCGACTCACCCCCTGTACAAAAACGTCAGCAGCTAGAAACAGGAAAACCTCAGGGTGATACATCAAAGTCAGAAACTAAGGATGAATCAGGTTTCTTTGGTTTTGCTGGAGCTCGATCACGGTCACCATCTCCCAAGCCTGCTGCCTCTGCAGTTACTGGAAAGGTTCTAGGTTTTGGTACATCCTTTCTCACTTCAGCATCTGATCTGATCTCTTCAGCTGTTAAGGATGAGCCATCTACCACACCACCAGCCTCTCGTAAAGGGTCATCTGTTTCTCAAAGTTCTAATACTTCAACTACCCCACCTTCCTCTCAAAAAGGATCTGCAGTTTCACAGACTTTGTCCAAAACAACACCACCCACTTCCCATAAGACCTTATCAGTTTCACAGCCTTCTTCTAATACCGGATCTTCAGCCTCGACGCCTGTAACTTCACGCAAAGCGACTTATCTTTCCCACGACCTTACGAAAGAGACCAAAAAATTGTCCAATGAAAAGGCAGAGGAAAAGAAATTCCAGGAACAAACATCCTCCGAAACTGGTGATAAATCAACTCAGCAGCTACCAAAAACTTGTCCACTTTGCATGACAGATATAAAGGAAGATCTCTCTAACTATAGCACCTGTACTGAATGCAAAATCATTGTATGTAACCTCTGTGGATTTAACCCCATGCCTCATCAAACAGAGGTAGGTTAATTTAATGGATGGTAACTCATTTGTGATGTTTAATTGTGTTTCTTTTCCCAGAAACACACTTAAAATATGGATTTCTAACCTTTTTGCTTTCATATTTACTTGGTTTTAAAAATGCTGTTTTGTAAGATAGACTTTCTTTGCTGTATAAAGTAACAAATGTTTATACTAAGATCTGCTGAATGTACAACATTCTTCTAATGACACACTTGTTTCATTATTATATCTGAAATTTCAGGTCACTGAATGGCTTTGCTTGAACTGTCAGATGCATAGAGCTCATGATAATGCTCCAGCGATGCCCAAAAAAACATCTGTACAACCCCATGCTTCACCAAAGGAAGGAACAACTCCATCATTACCACATAAAGATGTTTGCGCTGTGGACTCCACAAAGAACATAACTAAGCCCAAAACAGCAGCTCCACAAAAAGACAACAAAATTGGCAGCATTCAGAAAATAGAACAACAGCAAATGAAGGCACCAACCGACTCACCCCCTGTACAAAAACGTCAGCAGATAGAAATTGAAAAACCTCAGGGTGATACATCAAAGTCAGAAAGTAAGAATGAATCAGGTTTCTTTGGGTTTGGTTTTGCTGGAGCTCGATCACGATCACCATCTCCCAAGCCTGCTGCCTCTGCAGTTACTGGAAAGGTTCTAGGTTTTGGTACATCCTTCCTCACTTCAGCATCTGATCTAATCTCTTCAGCTGTTAAGGATGAGCCATCTACCACACCACCAGCCTCTCGTAAAGGGTCATCTGTCTCTCAAAGTTCTATAACTTCAACTACCCCACCTTCCTCTCGAAAAGGATCTGCAGTTTCACAGACTTTGTCCAAAACAACACCACCCACTTCCCATAAGACCTCATCACCCCCAATATCATCTCCTCAAAATAAGCGGACACCTCTGTCAGAACACTCTGAAAAGATAAAAGATCTTTCTGATAAAACAGATCAAAAAGGACAGACAACTGCTGAGGTAAAGGAAAAAGATGGCATATCTACTGCAGCAGTGGAGAAGCAGGGCAGTCAGCAGCAGCCTCTAAAACAAGATGTGGAGAAATCCCAAAAGTCTTCAAAAGTTGAGCCCTCTCCTGCTAAGCATGAACCCTCTCAAGAAAATGTAGGATTTTTTGGCATTGGTGGTGCACGATCTCAATCACCATCGCCTCAGCCCGCTGTCTCTGCGGTTACTGGGAAGGTTTTTGGATTTGGTTCTTCTTTTATCAGCTCTGCATCCAATATTATCTCATCAGCGGTTCAGGATGAGCCTTTTATGACACCCAAAACCTCTCAAAAAGGGTCATCAGTCTCTCAAAGCTCAATTAGGTCCAGTACACCACCTCCGTCCTCCTACAAAGCCTCTGAAGTCACCCAGGCCAACACGCCATTAGACTCTGTGAAAAAGCAGACAGATATAAATAAATCCCAGATTGTAGATAACAAAGAAGTAAAAAAAACAGAGGTAACACCACATCAGGGAAAAAGGCCTTCAAATTCAGATGAATCCAAGCCAGAGCCATCAAAAGTGAAAAATTCTTCTCACATCACTTCTCTCCCTAAAAACTGCCCTCTTTGCAAGGTGGAGATCAAGAATGATCCTCCCAACTACAGCGCCTGCACTGACTGCAAAGGCATCGTATGTGTACAATGCGGATTCAATCCTTCACCTCACCAAACAGAGGTAAGAAGAATATTTATTTTGGTGTTTAAATTAGATTTTGAATGTTGTTATCTATTAAAGCGGCAATGAAAAATGTGATTACTGTAACTGGATTCTATTTGATCATGTTTAAGCTTATATATTAAAGAGGGAATTAATGCAGTCAACCCTTTAAATGGCAACCGCCTTTTTGACCCACAAGCGATTATTTGTAAGGGGAATAACTTTGTGGCTACAAAAGAGTTATATATTTATATTTAGTATTTGGTTAAAGGCTGTGACATACAGTGGTGGTCAAATAAATTTAGACAAAAGTGAATTTCAATTTCAATTGAAATTACAAAAGAATTGTTTGTTATTTTATTTAGTAAAATTGCTCTCCATCCATCCATCTGGGAACCTCTGTTTTGGAGGCCAATGGTGACCACTGTACAGTGGAATTTCAGATTGCGAGTAATGTGGTATGCGAGTTTTCCGCAAGATGAGCAGAGATTTTTAAGAAATTTTATCTTGAAAACAAACAAGTCTTGGTTCACAAGTACCGAATATCATGTGCAAGCATGCACTTTTTGTTTTGACGACGAGCGACACCTGATCACAACGGAGCCAATCTTTTTTTCTTCCTATGGTGCTGCGGAATTGTGGGTAATCGTCTCTTCTGCTCAGTCTTAGTGCACATCTCTCACTGGTACGCCTATATTTAGCACAGGAAGAACTACAAGACATATATTAGGCATACAAAAACTACTGTATTTCTACCATATTTCTTTTATTACAGTATATTTTACTTGTACAGTATATTTTACTTGTTAATTTTATTTTCTAACGTATTTCTTTTATTCATATTTATCTCTTATGTTTAAGCTTTTATTTTTAAGGTCACTGGCAGTCGTGTAAGCATTTCACTACATATCGTACTATGTATGACTGTGTACGTGGCAAATAAAATTTGAATTTGAATTTACAGTACTGTATAAGGCATATGTTGTCTTAATACAATTCACCACCACTGTACATAGTGCTGTAAAAAAGAGCATCTGATTAAATGATTAATATTGGGCGAGTGCAGATTTATTTCCAGGGTAACAATGCTTAAAATTTTGTATAGTGATTACGTTTAGTTGGCAAATTATATGACTATTTTCTTCATCTTGGTTATAATGTACGATTTGCCGAAATACAACAAATTTTCATAGTTATATTGTACAGTATAATTTTCCCACTTTTTACTTTTAATGGCCCTACAGAAGATGGAATGGCTGTGTTTGACCTGCCAAATAAAGCAAGCATCAGGAGCTCCTCAACAACCTCAAAAACAGGCTAATGAAGCATTGCTGTCTGTCTCAAAACAGAATAAAGAGCCTTTAATTTCAGCAAAGGACAAGAAATCAGTTGCTGATGAAAAACTACTTGACAAGCAAAGTGAAGCTAAGGAAAAGCAAGGCAGTCCTAGGATGAACCATAACGTGCAAACTCAGCATTCTAAGCAACAGACTCCACAAACAAAAGATGGAATTTTTAAATCTGCAAAACCAGAACCTGCTAGTAAAGAATCAGACTTTTTTGGTTTTGGTAGACGATCTCGCTCACCATCCCCACAGCCTGCTCTTTCTGGAAAAGTTTTAGGTTTTGGTTCTTCGATCTTCAGCTCTGCATCTAATTTTATATCATCAGCTGTTCAAGATACCTCTTCAACACCATCAACATCACGCAAGGGTTCTACTGTTTCTCAAACTTCTGAAAATACAGTATCTGATTCTAGCAAGACTTCTGAAATCTCCAAAAATATACTGCCATCTTCCAGTGCTGTGTCTTTCCCAGATCCTTCAAAGGAGAAATCTAGTAATGTTCCAAAACCACCAAGTAAACATGATGAAGAAAGAAAAATACAGGAAATGAAATTACAAGGGGAAATCTTAACGCCACCTCCGGGAACCATTTTGAAAGACGAAACTCCATCAGATGCCACAAAAACAATAGAAACCACTCAAGCTCTTCCCAAAGCCTGCCCACTCTGCAAGGTGGAAATAAAGAAGGAGCCTCCGAACTACAACATCTGCACTGAATGCAGAAATGCAGTTTGTAATCTTTGTGGATTTAACCCAATGCCTGACAAAACAGGGGTAAGAAAATCAATCTATTAAAAATACAATTAGATGCTTTTACTTTTTTTATCATCTATACCACTTATCCTGCATACAGGGTCACGGGGCACAAGGTAGGGTACACCCTTAATGGGGTACAAATCCATCGCAGGGCACACACATATACACACACTCACTCTCACAAAACAGGTAATTTCGTAATGCCAGTTAGCCTATTCTGCATCTTTTTGGATTATGGGAGAAAACCCACCAAGTATGGGGAGAACATGCAAACTCCAAGCAGACAGACCTGAGTCGACAATTGAACCCGGACCCTGGAAGTGCAAGGTGATATTGCTAACCACTAAGCTGCATACAA
The DNA here is from genome assembly GCF_024256425.1 of Clarias gariepinus. Taxonomy (NCBI): domain Eukaryota; kingdom Metazoa; phylum Chordata; class Actinopteri; order Siluriformes; family Clariidae; genus Clarias; species Clarias gariepinus. The sequence goes on along the minus strand of NC_071106.1, from coordinate 12,959,935 downwards.
TTAAAGTCAATTTTAAATATCCACTCACAATGTACTGTAGGTTCCTGTGGAATTATCACCATTCTGCACATTATTACCTACACTTAAACTTAAACTTTGGCATTATCACGGAGTGGTAATAAATTAAATGCTAACACCAGAGCAATGGTAGTGACATTTACTTAGACCCTGTTAATCTATGTGACCTTTTTCACTGGACATGCTTCCACACTGCAAGGCATACTTTTTTCCATAAGTTACATTTAGGCTGTCTGTAAACACAATATTTACCCCATAAGTAAAAAAAAAAAAAAACTCGCTTGACAGGTACTGTACAGTACTAACACATGTAATAATATGATGATATTAAATAGTGTGTTGTTATCGCGATGCTTTTTATTAATGCATAAACAAAATTTCCATGTGATTACAGGTAAAAGAGTGGCTATGTCTGAATTGTCAGATGCAGCGAACATCAGCTCCTCTAAATCCAACTCAGCCAAAATCTATCAAAGCTCCTTTACCAGAATCACAACGAAATGATGCTCAGGTTCTTATGAAAACCTTCTCTTCACAACAGGGCTCACAAGGTGATGCATCGGCAAAGACTGTTATTTCCAAAACTGAAACTGCTAAAGATAAATCAGGCTTTGGGCTTCGTCATGACCAGTCTCAGTCTCCATCTCCCCAGCCTGCTCCTTCTGCTGTATCAGAAAAGATTTTGGGCTTTGGTTCTTCAAAAGTCAGCAAGGCATCTGACCTTATTTCTTCAGCTGTTCAGGATGAAGCATCTACGACACCACTATCTTCTTATAAAATTTCTGCAGCATCTGAGGCATCTGTTAAAACATCAACACCGCCTGCTTCTCGCAAGATACCTGCAGTTTTTGAAAAAGATCTTTTCTCTAAGGAAGAGAAATCAATTATTCAGCAACCAGGATGTGAGGAGAAAATATCAGCACTTCAGACCACCAAAGAACAGTCTGTTGAAGTGAAGGAAAATGACAAATTATCAGCCTGCCCACTGTGCAAAGAGAAATTCAAAAATAACCCTCCAAACTTCAACACTTGTACATTTTGCAAAATGACTGTGTGCAACCTTTGTGGATTTAACCCCATGCCCGATCAAACTAAGGTAGGGCTCTTGTCAGTCATCTAAATACCATTGCATGATTGTTCACAGTTCAAGCATTAGTGTGTTACACTGAATGTGTTACATTACCGTCTGATACAGCATGAGCAGCAGTATGGAAGGTTGCTGTCAGTTGGCTTTAAGTGCCTCAGAGGAGCATGACATACTGTAGGCTTCACCCATTTTGATTGGAAGCTGTCTTGTAGAAGGAGAGAGCTGGTTTACAGGTTATAAATGGTCATGTCTAAATTAGGGAGAAAATCTAGGAAAGTACTGAGCTACCCCTGACCCATTAGACATTTTATTGCCAACCTAATTGTAGTTAGTGAGTCAGGCAGGATACTGACGGAAAGGGAAGGTCTCCTACTGAGAAGTACAAGATGGGAAGGGACATATCTAACTTTTTACAGTAATGCAGTTAATACAATCAATCACACTGTGAAATGCTACCACAGTTCATTTATAACACTGTACTTATACACTACCGTTTAAAAGTTTGGGGTCACTGATTTTTATTTCTTTCTTCATTGTAAAGGAATGCTTAAAGGCGTCCAAAAATGCATTAATCTTCTTTGGACAGTTCTTTGGTGAGATGTGTCTGCTACTTATGCTCTGTAAAGACTTTATAACGCCTCTAATCTAAGGTGCTGTTAATTGGTCATTTTTCAGGCTGATAACTCTAAATGAACTTCTGGTAGGTTTCGGTCTCGCCCTCCTGGGATGGCCTTCATGAGAGCCAGTTTCATTATGGGGCTTGACGGATTTTGCAATTGCACTTGACAATACTGTTCTTGCAAGAACTATTACAGAAAGGCTGACCTCTGTGTCTTAAAATAACAACTAAATGTTGTTTTTGTTGTTGTTACATAATTACCTAATTCCATATGTGTTATTTTATGGTTTTGAAATCTCATATATATCACTAAACAAAAAAAACAGAAATTTGCAACTGACCCCAAACTTTTGAACCGTAGTGTATACTGTACTGCATAGTTTCACAGGGGTATTTTTTTTCTTCTGTTCAGAAGAATGAAACTGTTTAGTCTTGATGGTCTTCATTGGCGGGGCAATATCCTGGTTGCTCATTGAATTATATATATATATATATATATATATATATATATATATATATATATATATATATATAATTTAAAGAGCAACCAGGACATTGCCCCGCCAATGAAGACCATATATATATACTATACAGACTATATATCTATATATATACTGTACAGTATATGTGTGTGTGTGTGTGTGTGTGTGTGTGTGTGTGTGTGTGTGTGTGTGTGTGTGTGTGTGAGTGTGAACACGGTTAAAGTTACAAAGCCCAGTTAGAAAAAAAGAAAGAAAATGACAAATAGGCAAAGGATAAATGTAGGTCATCACTTTATGACTATAATATTATGTACAGTAGGTAATAAAATAGTCCAATATAACACTTACGATTGTTAAGGCAAAAGGGTTGTTTTTATTGGGGGCACTGAAAGGAAGTTCATCCAGGGTGCCATACATACTTTATACGCCATGGTGGTATTACATCTGTTTTATTTCATTCTCATATCCAATTCTGTATAAAACAAATATAGTGTTTACTATGGTTTGATAACAGGAAGAACTATGCATCATACCAGCTCACTCTTGCAAACATTTAATCTCTATATCTGCAGCTTTCATTATACATTATACATGATGCTACATCATACAGCAAAAAATTATAATGTTGTACTGCCGAAGATGCAACTTTGCAATAAAAGGACACCTTTATTCGGCACATTATTGCGTTTGGTAAGTTCCCAAGATGAAGTACCACATTCCTTCAAAGACACTCAAGTTCTAGCATAATGTAAAAGAGATCATCTTATTTTCCAAATAAGGAACATATAATAAATGTTGTGGAATAATATTGGAGATTATGTGTGGTTAAGGTCTCAGAGTGCTGGTGCCTAATGAGAAACTATTTTGTTTTCAAAAACGATTAGATGCCGTATGATTTTCGGTAACAACAGGCATATCAGTGTCATGGTTTCCCATGGTTGTGTCAACTAGGACACTTTTGCTGACATTTGGTTAGTTCTTCAAGTCTCAATATTCTTTGCAACTTACCTGTCACAGTCACATGACACTTGTTTACTTAGTCTGTCTATTTACAGCAGATTGGTCTTAGCATCTGTTTAGTCCATTGTTGGTCTTTTACCTGTTGTAGCATCACTTGTCTTTGGTTACCTGATCTGTTTACCTCCTGAGCCATGTTAGATAGAATTAGCATTAGCATCAGCCTTATCCTTATTTTCTACCCTATTTATAGTTATGTTCCTAAATGTATCTGATGTTTGTTTGTTTTTTGGTCATCAGGGTTTAAACTCTACTGTAGCCATTAAAATTCAGAACTTCATTTTAGTCATTTTGTGTTTTGCTTTTTTTTAATTTTTTATAAACATATACAGTATAGGGCTCAGGATTGTGCGGTACAGAGTGACATATCCCTTTTTTCAGCACAACCTGGGCAATAAGATGAACTGAATTTTAGTTAATTTTACCCAACTATACATACAGTACATGACTGGGGCAAAAATGTAAAAAATGGGTCACATAGTCAAAGAATTCTTGTATCCCCTCTCAGCTCCAGTCATGGCAAGCAAAATAAAGCACTGTCAAAAACAGAAAAAAGAGATCTGTCCAGAAATAAATAGAAAAATCTGTTGGTAATATCTATGACCCCTCTTAGAGGAATATTACCAGAATTGAAATGCCAATTATTCAGCACCTTGCATCCATTTAGTTCTCCAAATGAAAGAAACACTGGGGCCTCTGCATATGTCCATAAACAGCCCATATATGGATTATTAGGAACTATTAGTGGCTGGCATGCCAGTGGGGTTCTGATCAGAAGGTCAGCAGTTATGGATCCTTGCCCAAGCCCCTTAACGCTGTTTGCTCCATGGTTGCCATATTATGGCTAACCCTGCACTCAAATGTTACTTAGCTAGTTAGTTTTTGTTAATTTATGTTGTAATTTATGTTAGGTCTCTCTGTCCTGTCTCTGCTAGCCAGCTAACTAGGCCTTTTAGTTAGCTAGTTTAGTGTCTATGGTAATTTATGTTGTAAATTTATGTTGCATGTAGCACCTTGTTCCTGGAGGAACGTTGTTTCGTTTCACTGTGTACTAACTGTATATGGTTGAAATGACAATAAAGCCTACTTGAACTTGAACTTGAACTCATATCCTAACCCCTAAAGCTGGGATATGCAGAGGAGGAATTTCACTGTGCAGTAATGTATACAGTATGTTACAAGTAAAAGTTTAACTAGTAAAACTTGTATTAGGCATGAATGATGGGTACTGCCAGAGACCACAGAATTGGGCTAATTTGGATTTGATGCGACTTCTTGGTAAAAGGGGATCTGCCAAATATAAAAAAAACCTAAACATTTCAGCTATTATTTTAGCAAAATATAAACATATACAGTATATAGAGTTAGAGCATCCTCCATCTGATTTCACTTAGGTAGCTACCACACTCATCATTCTTAAAAAGAATAATGTAAAAAGAAATAAGAGAAAACCCACATGACTGCTAGATTTTTCAACCTTTCTTTTCTTTTTTTTTTCTGGGTAAGCCTGCTTGCAGCTCTGTCTGTTAATCTGTATGCCACTTTTCTTGCAATTAAAACTTGAAGAGCACCTAATCAGCACAAACACAAGTCCTTTTTTCAGTGAATAGTATTTACATTCAGCTTCACAAGTGATAAATGTATGCATGTCATTTCACCTCTACCCTGCGCACATTGGATATTGTTTTGTTCTGGCTGCTGACACTGCTACTGTGTGGGCAGCTATACAACATTCTAAATTACTGGCATTTAGGGGCTGGTGATTATCTTCTAGGAGGCCTGGTGTCACAGTTATTAAGAACAGTGGTTTCAAATACATATTTAAAAAAAAAATCCATTTTGTTTTGTTTTGAGCTACTGCTGCATGAAATGCCTCTCGAGCAGCATGACAGTGCATGATGGATTGCACAGGGAATCTAGTAAATATGACATTTCTCTTGGGGTTTTCTAAGCTTTAAATTTTAGCAATCATAATAAGAAAAAAGTACACACAGTGACCTTTCATAAATAAAATTGAAGCTTTAACTGCATGTCATTTGTTGATGCAACCTGTCAAGATCAAACTCTGTCAAAATACACTGCATTTTGTAATGCAATGTTTATATACCAATAATTATATTGAAATTATATATTTAGTGATTATATTGAAATTGTACTATATGACATTATTGCTATTCTTAGACTCTGACTGTACAGTATGTGTTATGTGTAAATACTGTATATGAAATGATGCATATTTATATGCTTTTAAAATATATAACCAATTAAATTGTTTTATGCCTCTAGGTGAAGGAGTGGTTATGTTTGAACTGCCAAATGCAGCAATTATCAGGGGCTTCACTTGGACAGCCACAGGCTAAAACAATCCTGCCACTACGACCAGCAGAGTGGACTGGAACTCCAGTTGCACCTGCAAAGAAATCAATTCTCCCAGTAGATGTCACAGACAACACTAAAAGTCTCTCTGAAGTTGGAAAAGAGGATCAGCCCACTGTGTCAGCATCACCAAATCCCACTGCAACTTCTTCAACATCACAGTATTTTCTTGCTAAGTCTTCTCAACCACCAAAATCTGAGGTGCCCAAGGAGGATAAAGGGTCAGCCACTTCTCAGGCTTCTGCAAAGGCTACATCAGTTTTGCCTGCATCTGTAGAAAGTATTACTTCTGCGAGGACAAAACCACCTACTGTTAAGATGCAAGAAGAATCAAAACCTAGAGAGGAAGCACCAAATGCTCAGTCTGTCGAAGCACCATCTGCTCTTAACAAAGGGGATGCAAATTTAGCCAAGCTTCAAAAAAACTGTCCAATCTGCAAGGAGGTTTTTAAGAATGAACCTCCAAACTACAATACTTGCAGGTCCTGCAAATCAACTGTGTGTAACATTTGTGCTGGACTAAACTCCAGGGCAGAAATAAACAAGGTAAGAGAATATACTGTACAAAAATCATTAGGTATACTTTGGACTGAGAAAAAGTAAAAAAAAAAAAAAAAATCTGACCCAGTCAGAAAGTCAAAAATCCAAATTTATTAATCTTTTATTAAATGTTTATTATATTAATAATAATGAATTATTCTGCACACCCGAATCATTTCTACATAAGAAAATATTCAACAAAATATAAAATTGAGGTGGTAATCATTTATTGCAATGCTTCTATGTTAAAAATTCTTGCTGCATTGTCTTCTTATTTCTAGGAGTATTGCATACTCTTTTTATTTTTAAAGACTTAATTAATACTTTTCTCGTTTTCCTTATAGGAGCAGGACTGGTTGTGTGTGAACTGCCAGAGGGAGCAATCACCAGGACCTCATCCTGCAAAGACAACGGAAGTACCTCTTACCGAATCAGAGAAGGAGGCTCCAATTTCAGACTTTACAAAGGAAAAGACAAGCATTCCAGTGGGTGATACAGAGTCTGATCAGATACCCACAGTAAATGGAAGACCTCAGGACAAACTCACCTTAGAAACGACCCCAAGAGCCATTGGTAACGTGGCAGAAGACAAAGAAGCTCATGTTGAAGCTGTTGAAACACAAAATACAAAACCTCCAGAGAAACAGTCTGGACTATTCGGTTTTAGTTTTGGTAGTACTAAATCACATCCACCATCTCCTCAGGTGGCTGCCTCTGCAGCTTCTAGGAGAATTCAAGGCTTTGGTTCATCCTTCCTGAGCTCAGCCTCTAATCTGATCTCTTCAGCTGTGCAGGATGAACCATCCATCACACCGCCAACCTCTCGTAAGGGTTCTACAATTTCTTTAAAAAACACCACAACACCTCCTTTGTCCCGGAGGAGTTCAGCCACACAACAACATGGGGAAAAGAAAGAAACAGAAAATAAATTGCAAGACCAACCGACAAAGGAATCAGTTCCGCCTTTGAAAAAGGATACCGCTTGCTTAGAGCTTCTCAAAGCTTGTCCACTCTGTAAGGCTGATATCAAGGATGATCCACCCAACTATAACACTTGCACACAATGTAAAAATATTGTGTGTAACCTTTGTGGATTTAGTCCCATTCCACAAGAAACTGAGGTAAGAAAATATGATCATTCTATTACTGTCGTTTCTGCTCTGCACATGTACATTTAGGTTTAAAGTTTACAGATTTTTTTTTACCTTTTGCTTGTCTTTTAAAGGTGTCAAAACATGTTTTTTAATGAAAAACTTAAGCATTTTAAGGATTTTCATCTAAGATGGTGTTGGATTTATAACCCAACATAAACTGTCAATTAAAGGTTCAGATTTATGCATGTAATACATTTACAACTGATACATGTAAACTTGCTTCTCATGCATTAACAGGTTTCAGAGTGGCTGTGTTTAAGCTGCCAGATGCAGCGAGCACCAGGACCTCCTCCTGCAAAAACACAGTCAGAATTTAACAAGGTACCTTCACCAGCATCACCAAAGAAACACCAAGAGACTCCTGCTGCAAGCGCTCCAATGAAGAGCCCAAGTCTTCCAGTAAATGCCAAAGATGAGAAGCCAACTGAAGCTGGAAAGCCAGTAGATAAACCTATTTCAGCAGAGTCCCAAAAATCCACTCCTCCAACAACACAACCTTCACCTGCAAAATCTGCACCACCACAAAAAGCTGAACCTCCAAAAGAAGAGTCAAGCTTGTTTGGTTTCAGTTTCGGTGGTACTCGATCTCGGCCACCATCTCCTCAGCCTGATATCTCAGCTGTTTCTGGAAAGGTTCGAGGCTTCGGCTCCTCTTTTCTCAGCTCTGCATCCAATTTGATCTCATCAGCTGTCCAGCAGGAGCCTTCCACAACACCACCAACCTCCCGTAAAGCATCCACAACTTCTCAAACTTCTGTTAAACTTATTTCAACTTCACCCACTTCTCACAAGAAGCAAGTTGAAAAAATAGAACCAGAAACCAAATTGGAAGTCGAGTTGCCAAAGGCAGATACTTCTCTCGCAGAGTCACTAAAAGCATGCCCAATCTGCAAGGCTGACTTTAAGAAGGATCCTCCTAATTACGCTACCTGTACTGAATGCCAGAAAACTGTCTGTAAGCTTTGTGTATTCAGTCCCGTGCAACAAGAAACAAAGGTAAAACACAATTAAATAAACATTCCTGTAATTACCTATATTTTTGTTATAAAAGTCATTGTGTTTCTGTATATTATTATTTTGGGATAAGTTTTTCCAAAAGTGTCACTGCACAAATAATACGATTTAATGGTAGAGTAAGCATTGGACCGAACACAGTGATCAAAACTGCTCCTTAGGCCAGTAGCATCAATTGTTAGTTGGGGGGTTAAAATTTCCTTGTTTCATTAGCCTCCTTTGACTTGTATTACAGCAACGTTATATTAATTTTAGTGGAATTAATAGAAACAAATTTTGTTAGGGGACCAAAAACTTTGACATTTAATGTGCGTTATACTGGCTGTACCTCCAGAAATTTGATTGTGACCTGCGCGACCCTTTTTGCTTCCATGCCCCCAGCTTGCTTATTTTTCACTTTATTTCAAGTGGCTTAAAATCTGTACTACTCTGAAAAAAATCATATAAAAATATTTAACTCCTTCAAACCTAGCCCTGAACTCGCTCCATTGAAAAGGAATGGGATTTTAACAGTGTAGAAACAGTGAGTCAGCAAAAACGCCTCTGTCCCTAAACTGCCGACTCATGCTTGAATCATTTTTGCATAAATGCTTAAACAACTTATAGGAGAAAATGTTGAGCTGTGTTTCCTCTTTCAAACACAACAAAAAGAAAAGCTCTAGCACCAACATGTATCCGGCTCAGAGTCACCCGGCTCAAAAACAGGAGACTGTTTTCTCTATTCAAGTCAATGTTACATTGTCTGTGTGTGAGTGAGCCATGTAGAGAGACCTTTAGTTATGGTGACTGGCCAAAGAACACTAACATAAATGGTTATGGCCATGATTAGTGCTTATATCTTGGGAACAAATGAGCTGTGCACCATCTTTCAACCTACTTCACAAATTCCCCAGAAATTGTCTCTAGTTTAGATTAATTTTCCACTCTATCAGTGGCAGAGTAATGTTTTCCATTTAAGGTAATACCTCATAGTTAAATTTGGCCAAGTGTACCCAAGTGTTAGGAAAATTAAAATCTTTTATATTCTTTGCCAATGCAACCAGATTATATTTAAAATTTCCCTTCAAATTTATGCATTCAGTAATTTATAACTATTAATCTAATACTTGTATGCATAAATTCTGTTATTTACTTAACAGGTTAAGAAATTGTTATGTTTGGACTGCAAGAAGAAGCGAGCGCCGGGACCTCAACCTAAACAGCCTCAACTAGAGGAAATTAAAATACCTCCAACAGCACCAAAGCAGGATGTTCAAACTACAGATAACCCACAAAAGGAGCCAAATGTCTCAGTTGATGCCACAATGAAAGCTGCTGAAGTTGTAAGAAAAGAGGATAAATTTAGCGCAGCAGAGTCACAGAAACCCACTGCTGTTCAGTCAGCACAACAGTCCTCTCCTGACATACCTGGTATACCGAAAAAGGAGGAGAAGAGCTTTTTCGGTTTTAGTACTGGAGTTACTACGTCTCCATCTCTTCGGCCTGATACCTCTGCTGTTTCTGGGAAGGCCAGAGGCTTTGGCTCATCCTTTTTTAGCTCAGCATCTAATTTGATTTCGTCTGCTCTTCAAGATGAAACTTCCACCACGCCACCGACTTCTAGAAAGGGTTCTATCATTTCTCAAAGATCTGAAAAGGACACAACAACGGCAGACGCATTGCATAAGGGGTCGTCAGGACAGAAAGAAGAACAAAAGACAGAAATTAAAATTTCGTCTGTGTCACCGACTCTTGATGAGCCTTTAAAACCTTGTCCATTGTGCAAGGTGGCTCTCACAAAAGATCCACCCAACTATGACATTTGCACTGAATGTAAAACTACTGTGTGTAATCTTTGTGGATTTAGTTCAATGCCACAACAAAGTGAAGTAAGTTTATGAAAAAAACATTACCAGAGTGTACTATTTTGACCATAGTTCAAGTTGCAGAGTAATGTTTCTTTTAAATGTGATTGATTTGCCTAGAATTTGGGGTAAAATGTTGGGTCTCCAAGGTTAAGGCATTGGGCTTAGGTTTGGAAGGTCAAAGGTTGTTGTTAATCTTGATTTTGACCTTCCAAATTTAAAACCTAAATGAACGACTTTGGATTTATGACAAGTAAAAAAAATGTATATGCTTCCGCATAATAACAAAATAATCATTATTTTTTGTTATGGCTCTACAGGTAAAAGAATGGCTATGTTTGAACTGCCAGATGCAGCGAGTACCAGGAGCTTCTTTAACACAGGCTCAGCTACAGGCTGACAAAGTACCAACTCCAGCATCACCCCAACAGAAAGTGAAATCTCTTGCTGGAAAGCCGGAGGACAAACCTACTCCAGTAGAAACAAATAAATCAATTTCTACACCTGCCAAGCAACAGTCCACACCCCCAACACCAAAAGTTGACGCTTCAAAAAAGGAGTCAGGTTTCTTTGGTTTTGGTGGTGCTCGTTCTCGATCTCCTTCTCCTCAGCCGGCTGTTGCTGCTGTTTCTGGAAAGGTTTTAGGCTTTGGATCTTCTCTCTTTAGCACAGCGTCTAATTTAATTTCATCAACTGTTCATGATGAGCCTACAACACCACCAACACCTCGTAAGGGTTCTACTACTTCTCAGGCTTCTGTAAAGACCACACCGGCAATTCCTCCTTCTTCTCAGAAAGAATCTGTAGAACAAGAAAAACATCCTACTAAAGAACCCGATACAGCAGCCAAAGTGGACAGCAAACCTTCTGCTGCAAAGAAACAAGAGAATAAACTAAGTGAAAAGGAAGTCAAAATGACTAAGTTAAAAGATGGAAATTCAAAAATGGAAGACATTTCTAAACATCAGGATGTTGCTTGTCCACTATGTAAGATAGTGCTTAATGTCGGCTCAAATGAAGCACCTAACTACAATACCTGCACAGAATGCAAAAACACAGTGTGCAACCTCTGTGGATTTAACCCCACTCCCCATCAGACAGAGGTAATATATTTGTCCATTTGGATTTCCAGTATATTTTAGCCACTGCATATTTTGATTCACTGAATATTTAGATTTAACTGTTAAATAAAATCTATTATAAATAATACAATTAATTGCTTGTTTTTTTCTTAATAGATTTATGAATGGCTTTGCCTAAACTGTCAAACACAGAGAGCATTAAAGGGAACTGAGCCACAGGAACCACAAACAAAACCAGATATTGTATCCAGTTCAACACTGTCTCGAAGCACTATAACACCAAAAACATCTACCAATGCTTGTGACAGCAACACAAAGGATCTACGTCAGGTTCAGGAATCCCACGAACAAGTGTCTTCTTCAGATCAAAATAAAGCCTCTAATCTATCTTTTGTTCAAAATGATAACATTTCAAATACAGACACAACCAAAAAGAAAGATGATTTAAATGACTTGGCAGTTAAAAAAGCCCAGGAAAAAGAAACTCCTGCTGACACTAAAGAAGAGTCTCAAACAAAAGGTATGCAGTCTTCTGAAGCTATTATGGAAAATCAAAAGTCTGTAGTTTCACTCAAACCTGGAACTGATCAAGAACCAACAGAAAAGTCAACAGACGGTAGCAGTGATCTGGAGAAGCCTGAGCAACTGCAATCTAAATCTTCCATACCAAACCTCGAAACTTCAAAGCAGGAATCAGGATTATTTGATTTTGGATTTAGCAGTAATAAATCGAAATCTACACCATCTAAACCTTCTGACACAAGCACAGGGAAACTCTTTGACTTTGGTGGTAGGACTGAGGCACCCTCACCCCAATCTGCTTCGTCTGTTTCTGGGAAGGTTTTAGGTTTTGGATCTTCCATCTTCAGTTCAGCTTCTAATCTGATCTCATCAGCTGTTCATGATGGACCCTCCATAACACCACCAAGTTCTCGTAAGGGTTCCACAGTTTCCCAGACATCTATCAAAATAGCCACACCACCCTCTTCCCGTAAAGGTTCAACAGTTTCCCAAGCTTCTCTTAAAACACCACCGACTTCTCGTAAGGGCTCCGCTACTTCTCAGTCCTCCCTAAAGACCATTCCTACAGGAGACACTAAAGCATCTGATTCTCAAAAACAAGATGAACAGGCAGCAAATGAAAAGTCAAAGGTAAAACTAAAAGAAGAGTCTGCGGAAGCTGCCAAACTACCTTATTTACAACATGTAGAGAAGGCACCAGATGAGAAGGCAGACATGCAGACTTCTCCTCCTTTGCTATCAGCCTCTGTACTGGCTCAGTCTAGTTGCCCTATCTGCAAGGTGAAGCTGAATATGGCTTCTGATGGCCAGCCTAATTTCAGCACTTGCACTAAATGTAACAGCAATGTATGCAATCAGTGTGGATTTGATCCCATGCCAAATCAAACAAAGGTGAGAAAATGATCTTTGAAACATGCATTTAAAGTTTTTTTGTTTTGTTTTTAAAGATAATCTATAATGTCCATAATGTCTTATACTGTATGAGCATTGTTTTAACTGTAAGTTTACTGAGAATATGGATTAAAAGTGTACAGAAGGCATGCACTGATTTAAAAAAGATCTCCTTTTTTTTTTTTTTTACAGGTAAAACAATGGCTTTGTATAAATTGCCAGAAGCAGAGAGCAGAAGAATCAATAGAACCAACAGGAAGTTTTATAATAAACCCTCAGCCGACATTGCTTAAAAAGGACAGTCAGCTACCAACTTTAGAGAACAAATTGGCTGATTCATCCCTTGTATGCGTAGGTGTAAAGACTCCATCTGTCTCAGCAGCAGCAAAGGAAGATCATCAAAAGTCAAGCTTGAATGAAAATGTGCTTTCCTCAAACAATGATCTGCCCCAACAAAATGAACAAGAGGAGAAACCTAGGAAATCTCAGAAACAGGTGGTAAAAGGTACAGCATCACCAGGCAGATCCACTCCACCCTCACAGGCTAAGGTTCCACAGCAGCAATCAAGCTTCTTCGGATTTGGCAAGTCTCAACCTGCCACTTCTAAGTCCTCTGAATCAACAACTGGGAAGCGTTTCGGGTTTGCTGGATTAACAGAGACAGCCAGGTCACGATCACCGTCACCACAGTCGATGACTAATGTCCCTGGAAAGTTTTTAGGATTTGGATCATCCATCTTTAGCTCTGCCTCCACTTTGATTTCATCAGCACTTCAAGATGAGTCATCTCCACCAGTCTCTCGTAAAGCCTCTGTTGTATCTCAGTCGTCCACACCACCTAGTTCTCGCAAGGGTTCTATAGTCCCTACGGGAGAGCCTAAGACTACCATGGCAAAGAAGTTGGATGACAAGTCAGTAGAAAAGAAGATGGAAGAACCCAATGTGACAAAAGCTGAGTCCTCAGTTACTGAAAAGCAAGAAGCTATTCCTGAGTCTGTGAAAGTGTTTGCACTGACTAAACCATCAAAATCAAGTCAACCAACCTGTCCACTTTGTAAGGTGGAAATCAATGTTGGCTTAAAGGAACCTCCTAACTACAATACGTGTACAGAGTGCAAAGTTATGGTGTGTAACCTCTGTGGATTTAACCCCATGCCTCACCTTGCTGAGGTAAGCCACTTCTGTTCTGACTACATGTTTACTTTGCAGTCTGTGTTTTAAAACTCCTGATTTATTGCCTTTAAATTGTTTTAGATGTGCAAAAAGAAAACTGGCAGTTAGCTCTTTAAATTATATTACTTGCAGATGTTTGAGGGGAAAAAAAGCATGTGAAGAGCAATCAGATACAATGTATATATAGTATCCTTTGGCACTATTAAAGTTCAATTAGATTTTCAAAACTAAACTCTCCTCTAGTGTACTTCTGAAGCTAGGCAGTGGCTTCTTGTTTTGAGTATAAGAACATGTGACTGACTGATGGTTCATAGAAAGTGGACGCTTCTGCTGTGGGTATTTTATTCACTAATGTGCATGTTTACAAAGCTATCAAAAAGTAAATTTGGACTAGCTGGTTTCTGCATGGATCATAACATCTATTTTGCTCCTTGAAACTCCAGATGGCTTTTATTATAACGTTATGGTTTCAATTAGGCCTTTACAAGTGTTTTAAAGGAGAACAGGTGGGCAATAAAATAAAAAATATCATAAAAAGAGCTATTCTTATTTTTTTTTACCTTCTTCAAATAGCAATCATTGTTTTATAAATGGATAAATCCAGATAAAATTCTAAAATATTTCAATGCTTCAAATAATATACAGTAAGTTATTAGACTTCTTTGTTGACTTGAAAAAAGCATTACAAATCAATAAATATTGACCATTTCATACAGTATATAAGAAGCCTGTAATATATGTCTAAATGCTGACTCTGGTTAAAGGTCTGCACTACGTATGGATTCAATTTGTCAGTTAGGTAACAGAAGCCAAGCATGGCCAAATGCAGCTTAACACAGAATGCAACTAAATTGTGATTGGAGGTTGTCTCCCCCTGCTTGGTGGGTTTTCTCTGGGTACTCTGGTTTCTTCAAATCCCTATTTATCCTTACGTTTCATATTTATACTGTATAACGCTAGTACCTTGGTCAAGTTGTGCCTTTTTAAAATGCATTTGTTGAGGCTTTTTTTTAATCTTGATTCTGAAAGCTTGATTCTTGATATCTGGATTTTATGGGACCTTTTAGTGTGATTTCTTTGTGGTAAAACAACTTTGTTGATTTTCCTTAACACGCCAACCTTGCCTTTACATATTTTGCAACCAGCTGTTGTTTGTGCCGTACCCTAATCCAGCAGTTCCATGTACTGTAGGGCAGCACAATTCTTTCTAAAATGCCAATCATGATTCTTTCATGCAATTCTCTCAGTTTTTTTTTTTTTTTACCAAAAGCTTTATTACACTCAAATAAAAAGGTCTTTAAAAACTTAAAATAACATGCATATAATGTTAAAAAATAATAAATAAAAATAACTATTAAATAGTACCTGTGATTTTTGGACACATAATAAACTTAGCCAACAATATTTTATCATTGCATGCATAAGTTTATATCACTATTATTTATTTATCAGCATATGGCAAAAGTTTGTTAGGTGGTTTACAATTAAATACATAGCTTACAGTGTATTTTTTTTTTTTGTTCCAAAAGGTTGTAATGCTAAATCCTAAAATACTTCTAGTATAATTCTCTGTAACTTTTTATTTATTCTCTATGTGACAGCTACTATGGAATCAATGCATCAGGTTTAATTGACTAATACTTATAAAGTAAGTATTAGAACTGTACATGCCTGTCTCTGTTTAGTAGTACGGATTGTAATTTGTGAGACATTTACCTAATTCCAATAAAAATAAAAATAAATTTTAACGAACGCATGCGATGATAAAGTATATACTAGGTGATAACCGCAAGAACAAAAGAAAACATAAGGGTTTGACATACTGTACTGTATGCTCAATGAGGGACACATGGAGCATAAAAAGAAGCCAGTCAGAAACAGGATGTCAGAATGTACTGCCACCAGTAATTGGCTGGCACTGATCCTCCTTTAGCCTCTGACTGGCTGGAATTGAGCAAGCAAGCATTATGATATCGAGCGCACACTTATATTGCAATGCTGTAAATGAGGATGTGTGATGAGAGAAATGATCTGTATGATTGAATCATTTGCTAATTTTTGGTCTGTTTGGTAAAGTAATGGTGTTTTTTTTTCTTACTGTATAAGTGTGATCTGGGATTGTTGTCAACTCAATAAACAAACACTTGAATGCAGCATTATCTGAAAGAGAATTGTTGTCAATCAAACAAGGTGCATGTGAGTAAGGTACAGTACATGGATTGACAGTTTAAATAAGTCTGAAAATCCCAGTGTTTCATTAGTTTTAAAAGTTAAAGTAATCTCACTTTTATGAATCATTGTCTTTTTGATTCTTGAAAATCAATTTTTAACCTACATCCACCCTGATTTAGTCTGTGAGTCAAACCATGCTACACTAATAATGAAGCAGTGAACCTTTCAATGACAACATGCTTTCATATATGGCTGCCATGCATATGTCTGGAGGCACCATTTCAAAGGCCACTGTTTGCTGCTCAAGTGATCTGCTGTACTCACATTATCCAACACACTGCTGGCCAGAAATAGCATCTGATTTAATCTACCCCACTTAACATCCTCATGTGGGCTTGGAGAGAGCTGTCATCAGTCTCAAGAGATTGTACATATATTTGGGTGCCCTCTGTAATTCTATAATAACGATAATTCTATAATAACGATAATCCTTAATTCCATTAATTATATCTAACACATAGCATGTATATTTACTTTCTCTTATAACATAGCTAATAAGAAATTCAAAACCGAATATAAACTTTATTAGCATCTTCTAACTAATGAAATTTATGAATTAAACAATGCTGTGGTATAAAATTACGTTAATAAAATTTAGCAAGAGGTAATTCAAGATAAGAAAAAAGAAAACCTGAAGCAATTGATCTATTTCACTTCATACATCAATATACCCATTGACTCTGAGTCTGTGTGTGTGTGTGTGTGTGTGTGTGTGTGTGTGTGTGTGTGTGTGTGTGTGTGTGTGTTCTCATGTTTGTGTGTTTGTACTTCTTTTTGCTCAGTGCAGTAATTTGATCATCACTGTATACTAGGCAGTTGTAATGAGACGAGTGTTTGGAAAGAGCAGGAGGTCTGTGCGGCTAATTCATCAATAATATGTGTGCCTGATGGAAGAGACTGAGAGCGGGTCAAGCTGGCTAGTCTGATAGAAACTGATACAGGTAGGGAAATTGTTTAAGGGTTTAGATCAGCCAGCATGGTTGTCTTATGTTTCAAAGGTTCTGCAAGCAGTATTCAAGTTTACTTTGTTGGAACGAGTAGATGGAGGTGTAGTGAGTGTAACTTATTGTTACAGAAGTCTAAGCATAGTGAAGTGAAAGTACTGCACGTGTGGCATGTGTAAAGGGTTCACCACACTGAAAGACTTATCTTTGACCATCACCTATTTCAGGAGCCAATGCCCTAATCTTCTGCCAAAAGCTGGTCAATAAATACAGTAAACCATTGGCAACTTTTGGGGTTGCATTCAGTTACACAGATCTTCTTGAAATTTAGATAGGTAGGTAGGTAGGTAGGTAGGTAGGTAGATAGATAGATAGATAGATAGATAGATAGATAGATAGATAGATAGATAGACAGACAGACTGACTGACTCACTAACTCAGAGTCTTAACACACTCATCCACCACTGCCCTGGATGTAAGCCAGGAGACATTTAGTTTAACAAAAGCTTCTGTTTAGCCTATTTATTCCTTACAAATCACACAACATACGCATGCCTTTCCACGAGGCCTGTTTTCTAATCACTCAGTGAACCACCAACAGGAATATGCTGTCCAGGACTGTTGTGTTCGATTCTATGTTCATGCTGTGTGGGGCTCAGATGTGAGTGCTGTTTACAAACACAGCTGAAACTCCTACTGGTGAAACATTGACCTTATTATCTACCAAGGGAACTTACTATTTTTACCATGGCTTAAATGTTCTTTATAAGCTGACTCATGCGAAATACTTGGTTTGGTTCATATCACTAAGTAATGCATCTAGCAAATTGAACCAGCATGCCATTATCAGCACAAGAGCAAAATCATGTAATATATTGTTGGATGCACTGGTCTTGGAAATTGTACACACAGACTGACTAATGATAAATGGCAGTGTTGACCATAATGCATGCAGTGTTTTCATGCATTGTGCATCTTCTGTAGCAGCTTTATCCTAGTAAAGGTTAAGGTGAATTCGGAACCTATTACAGAAACACTTGGCACACACACAACTATGGGCCATTTGGCAAAGATAATGCACCTACTGGCATCCTTTTAGGAGGTGGATAGGGGAGAAAGTCCGAAGATTCAGAAAAAAGCCATGTGGACAACACCTCACCTAGATCGATCGATCGATCGATCGTGTTTCATCCAGGTCAGGATCATGGTGAATCCAGAGCATATCCCAGAGTGCTACGCAAAAGAAATACAACAAGCAAGTCCATCACACAGAGACAGAGTCACTTTCTCACTTATTGTCTATACCGCTGTATACAGGGTCACGGGGGTCTGAAGGCTATCCCAGGAGACTTAGGGCACAAGGCAGGATACACCCTGGACGGGTTACCAATCCACTGCAGGGCGCACACACATACACACGCACTTAAACACTACGACCAATTTGGGAACGGCAATTAGCCTAATCTGCATGTCTTTGGACTGTGGAAGAAAACCAGAGCACCCAGAGAAAACCCACCAAGCATGGGGAGACCATGCAAACTCAGACCCCAAAGAGGGAATCGACCGTGGAACCTGGAGGTGCAAGGTGACAGTGCTAACCACTATGCCACTTTGTCACCCTCACAGTAACTGTAGATCCCATCACAGTGTTACACAACTGACAAATTCATTTCATATGTAGTGCAGACCTTTACCAAAATCAGCATTCAGACATACAGTATATTACAGGCTTCTTATATATAAAATGGCCAATATCTAGAGCAATATCTAAGAAGATAAAATTTCTAGTACTGGTTTGTAATGCCTTTTTTAAATTTACTTTTTAATAGCTTTGTAAACATGTACATTAGTGAATAGAATAACCACAGCGAAAGCGTCCACTTTCTATGAACCATCAGTCAGTCACATGTTCTCATACTCAAAACAAGAAGCCACTGCTTAGCTTCAGAAGTACACTACAGGGGAAATTAAATTAATTGATAAGACGTAAAACATAGAATCCATACTGTACATCAAATTAACACCATAAACTGGGTGCCAATCCATTGCAGGGCACACACACACATACGTACACACACAGATTACAGGTGATTTGGGAATGCCAATCATCCTAATCTGCATGTCTTTAAATTGTGGGAGGAAACCTGAGTAAATCCACCAAACACGGGACGTACATGCAAACTCTACGCACACAGAGGCGGGACGGTGCAGGGCAACAATGCCTACCATTAAGCCACCTAGACAGAGTTACATTAGAGCCAATTTCAATGAGCCAATCCACTTACTGGACTGTTTTTGCGAGGTGGAAGGTAAGAAAGTAGTCAGAAAGTAACTGAAGCTCAAGACCGACTCCTGAACCTTGCACACTAATGACGTTGTACGTCCCCTAGAATAGTTTTTTTTAAATCCCTGTTTAAGCAGGATTTAATTTACATGAGAATGGGATGTAATTCCATTATCGGTAGTTGGTCTTCTGATTAGATTTTTTGGAAGATCGTTTTTGGTCTTGTGTATATCTTGTAGGTTTTTGTTGATTCTTGCTATGGCGAATGTTTTTGGCTGTTCCTATTTGCTGTATTTACTGTCCTTTATTACTTACTTGAAAAAAAAAAAGAAAAAAAAAAAAAAAAAAAAAAGAAAAGAAAACCATGAGTGCTTAGGAGTTTCTTGGCAGGTGTTATCCTCTTTATTTGCCTAAATTGGGAACCCATTCATAATAGAAGGACATTAAGTCAATCAAATGTGTGCAATATTGTAAGTTGATTAAATGGGTTGCAATGGCAAGTACATGTATAGAGCTATTCTATATTCATATATGCAACATTATTATAACTTTTTTTTTGTTTTCAATAAATAAATAAATACGTAGTTGTTGTGTAAGTATGCATTGATAGACACAACCAAATATAATAATAATAATAATAATAATAATAATAATAATAATAATAACCTCTGCTGTAAATGTCAGAGAAGTACAAATGTGTTATCACTAAAACCTTAGTGCTGACAACTCTGCCTATTTCAGATATGTAGGTCAAGACTCTCTGTTATCATTAGGCCTGATTTATAGAGAAAGTGCTACTGTGGGGGCTGATGAAAATGTAGTATATTAGCCGGCTACATATGCTGCCAATTGCTGCTGCCAAGAAATCAATAAGGGACCAAGCATAGTTCTGAAACAGCAGAGCCTCTGCCCTATAGTACAATGCAGATTTTAGTCAATCTACCAATCAAATCATACAGTATTCAGCACAAAACCACTTCGGTTCACTTGTTCAGGTTTACTGATGAAAGGCCCCTAATGCACTGTAGGTAGCGTTTTATCACTTTCAAAGCTGCTTTGAGATTTCTGAGAACAGTCTGAATAGTCTATGTGTGTTAAATGCACGTTTAGCGGGAGTTATGCTTCTTTTATAGATATCAAATCCAGCTGCTAGCATGCATTCATATACTCGGTCATTCAGAGACGGATGCAGCTTTGAGCGCTATAGCAATGCAGAAGGAAGAAAAAGGATCATCATTCTAATGAATGTCAGCAACATGAATTACTGCTGTGAGTGCTTGACTTTCTCAGCGGATGAATAGCAGCAGTCGCCTTTACAGAAACAAATTTAGAGTTTTGTAATTCAGCAATTTATTATACAATAAATGAACCCAGTTTTTAAAAATTGCCAGTGTCTCTTAATAGCTCACTGTCTTTCCATTAATTAAAGTGCAAGAGTGACAGTATGAGATATCAGAAATGCAGGCAGCCAGATCAAAACTTGAAAAGATTCTTTATGCTGTACATAACATACAGTCTCAGTATTAGGCAAATACAACCTCAGACAAACAATGACAATGACATCTTTTTTCACTGTCAAAATTATTTATTTTTCCAAAAATGAAGCCAAAAACATGCAGGTAACACTAAGTACCCTTTTTGCATCCAAAGGATTTAAGATGGTAAGTTGCAGCTCTTGATTAATTGATAGTCAGGTGCTGATGTCTATAAAAGCAGAAGTTTTGGCAGTTTTGGAGCTGCAAAGAGGGAATAACATAAACAATGGTTTAGAGAAGCGATCGTTGCTACACATTAATCTGGAAAACCATTTGGAGTTCAGCATTCCATGGTCATAAAGATTATTCACAAGTGAAAAGCAATTAAGACAGTTGTCAATCTTTCCAGAAGTGCATTTCCCAGCACATTCATCCCAAAGTCAAAAAAAAAAAAAAAAAAAAAAATCAAACAAGAACAGTATCTTTGACCCTACAGGCCTCTCTTAGCCTGTTAAATTTAAAAGTCCAAGACAGCACAATTAGAAGAAGACTGAATAACTAGGGTTTCTTTGAAAGGGTTGTCAGGAGAAAGCCTCCTCTATTTAAAAGGAACATAAAACAGTGTTTTTTCGCTGACGAGAGGAGCAATTTCAGCCAGAGACTGATTACCATCAAGTGTACCACAGATGTATCTTTTCTCCCATCGGCCATAAACGTATACAACTCTTCTCTGGAAATCATACACTATGTGGATATTCACTGACAGTAACAGTAACACAATAGGACATTAATAATTACATGTATTAAAAATATGATAAGTGCAATATTACTTCTTAATAAAATATGTAATACAATATTACATATAATAATACAATATTACATACATATATTAGATTACTGTGCAATATTTACAAATGCTCTTGGGTCATATTTATGGTACTTACTGTTTTAGGACTCTTTCTATTTTATTATTATTATTATTTTGTTGTTGTTGTTACTTATTACTTTTCCCATCTACTCAATAACAACTGTAAGCAACTGTAACCAAGAATAAGCAATTTTCCTCTGGGATTAATAAAGTCCTTTGAATCCTAAATCTTGAATCTCAAAAGCACAACTGACATGTGAAAAATTGCATCTGAATTAACTTCTTTCAAACAATGTCCTAAGGACAGATAAAACCAAGAGGTAAATGTGACGCCATATGTTCAACAGCTAAAGCTTAGACGAAATTGTCTCCTCCAACAGGACTATAATCATAGAATTAAAAGAGAGGCTACTAACTTTTGAACATGATTAAATGAAAAGTTGGTGATACTGTATGTTAGGTACTGTACTGCATAATCAAGCATTTGAAGTTTTTGTCCTTCAAAAAATGTGTTGCACATCGACCTGCTCACATTGCACACTTACCGCTCAGGCTATATGGAGCTGCATTTCCATTATCATTTTGGCAAGGTTCACTGATCTTTTTTTTGCTTTCTGAGCTGCACCAGCACACTAAGTCTGTCACTCCGACTATACGGAGACTCATCAGTTATTAGCACTTTAACAAATACGAAAATCAATATATGTATCTCATCACAAAAGAATCAAAGTCATACATTATGTCAAATCTTATTCAACAAATTTAAATGCTAATTTCGCACTGGTCTTTACCTAGAGTTTTTTTTTTTTTTTTTTTTTTTTAAACAATGTCTAAATTGTTCATCACTATAAGGAGATGTTACAGCAATTCTCACTTTATTTAGGTAGTAACTTTATGACAACTTTACCTTAACAATATTTTGTTCAAATGTCATTCTGGATTAAATACAAATGCTCTATCAACCAATACTATAGCTCGAAAATTATGAATTAATAAAATTTCTTACAACAAATAACAAAATCAAATTATA
This sequence comes from Clarias gariepinus, assembly GCF_024256425.1. Classification (NCBI taxonomy): domain Eukaryota; kingdom Metazoa; phylum Chordata; class Actinopteri; order Siluriformes; family Clariidae; genus Clarias; species Clarias gariepinus. Next base: position 12,937,283 of record NC_071106.1, on the reverse strand, counting down.
TAAAATAACAGGATATATCCATAAAAGAGCTATTAAAATCTATTAAATTGCACAAAACCCATGCTTAATGTGTAAAGACCACACAGAGTTATTGTTATAAACCCCATAAACCACTCAGCTGTTTTCAATTGATTCAGCATGTGATCTTTTCAATATTTGCTCAATATTTCTTTTATAGTTTGTATGAGCTGGCTTATTGGCTTTTATGCTCTGTCTGGTTATATAAGGGGCATCATTTTAAACCAACTGACTAGAAACAAAGCGAACACAGGAAATGTCGACTAATAATGCATCCTGGGATAATCATGCTACTTAGCTCGAATACTAAGGATGTGAACAGCAGATGGTCAGACGATAGACAGTAATGACAACATTGCACTGACTCATTGTTGCGGCAATGCTTTGGTTTGTGTGTGTGCATGTGTGTGTGTGCGCGCGTGTGCGTGTGTGTGTGTGTATACATATTACAGGATCCTGCATTTACAGACTTTCCAATTGCGTCTCCACACATAGGCAAATGTGTGTCAGCTTTTAAACCAGTGCTGACAGTGCCACTGTTTTTGCACACTCTTTCCTCTGTGCTTCTGCTTTCTCTAAGTGGCACGGCTTTCTCCATGCATCATCCGAACATAGTTTATTGTGTGGCTGTATTCTGCTTGTAAGTGGTTGTTGAGCTAATAAGTGATCTCAACACTTTTAAGATGCACTATTTTGTTGAAAGTGCAAAGCTAGCAATTTAGGGAGACATGAAACTGTCAAAACACAGCTGAAAAACAACATTAGGATCCTGCTATAGAAAGAGCCTGTGCATTTATTTGTCTGTAGGGCGGTAGTTTAAAGCAAACAAACAAAGAAATGTGGTGTATTGTAACTGTACAGGACTATTATCAGCATTATTTGTAAGTATATACCTAGATCATTGTTGTGCATACTGAGCAGCAGGTCAAACTATGTTGTTGTAGTGTAAAATGTGTTGTAAAGAATTCTGATGCAGTAATCGTCTAAGAACCTAATTGTTTTAACTTGAACATTTTTGCTTTTTTTTATTTTTATTCTTTTGCATTGCTTTGATTATTGTTAAATTCATTTGAGTTTCTCAAACTGGAGACAAATTGTCAAATATCAGATGTGTATTTCAGTACTAGTTAGGAAATGAGTGCAAATTAGGATTGAAAATTCCAGATAACCATGAGACTAGTATAAAAAAGCTATCTTTTATGTTACAGGAGATGAGGAAAGCTATAATTTCTCTCTGCACTTTGTTTGCTCTATTACACATACACATTTTTATGTTTCCAGGTTAGCCAGGTTTTGCCATTACAGTAACTTTGTACATCCAGCTAAGCATCAGTGATTGCATTGAAGAACACTGCCCCTTCTGATTATTATCCTGATTGCGTTCTCCATCAGGAGATGGTTAAATGCCCCCCCTTCTTGATCAGCTGTTCATTAGAGTTGATGATTGCAACATTCTCCCAAATTGTTAAACACAGATGAAAGAGTACCCTAGCAATCGATAGCTTCTGTTGATTATGTTCATATGAAGTATGGTATGGTGGACGTTTTATTTAAAAGAGAAATAGATGCATGAAAATTGTTAAAAAGGGTAATACGGATCTTAATTTTTAGAGGTTTAATTTGTTATCATAAGGTGACTACCTCAGATTTTCATCAGATGCTCAGATCAGCATTTTAATAGCTAACAAATTGTTCAATCCCAAATAGGTTAAAATAGAAGGTTAGTATTTTATGTAGGCTATAGAATCCCTTGTTACACACACCAAGTAGTGCCTGAGTGTTTGATCAGGGGTTAAAGAGCGATTTGGAATTCAACCTTGTATTGAAAGCTAGTTAACTTTGTAGCCGTAAATAAACGTACATGGATCAGTTAGAGACGATTTAGAATGACTTAGAAGGAGTTACTACTGTAGGAAGACAAAGTGTTGTTTAAGATGACATTATCGAAAGTGTTGTCTTGCTAAAAATGCTGTAGCACAATTAGTTTTCAAGGCGGGTTTTGGCACTGGCATCCGGTAATTTATGTCCCTTTTGATATTGAGATGGGGCAGACCATGGCAGACAGATGTTGTGACATTCAATGTTAAATGTTTTTTAGAACATGCCTTTGGGGATTTCTGCTATATGAGCATTACTGATGTTAGGCAAGATGATCAGGCATGTGGGCAAGTTCCAGTTCATCTCAAAATTGTTCAGCGTCATTGAGCTCAGGGCTCCGTTTTGTCTCCTTGACTTTTACATCATCTTTGGCAAAACATGCTTTCATGGGAAATGCTTTGTTCACATTGACTTTCTGAAACAGGGTTGAAAACCATTGTTTTAGTAAAGAAAAATGCTGGTCATATCAGTTTTTTTGGTAACTAATTTTGAACTGTGCCCTTGTGCCCTAAAGACTTAATTTTGGACTCTTTGTGGATGTTTTCTGCTTTAAGGTGATTAAAAATGTAACTTACTAACCTTCTACCATGCTCTCCACTATCATTAAAAACCTTGTTGCTAAATTCAATTGTATCGATCAACCATTAAACTATGGGTGAATCAGTGAGTACCCTGCTACTTCCAAAAATCACAATAATAGTTAACTAAGTAATGGGCTTAAAGTCAATACCAGACAGAAAAAATGTGTTTGTTACTAGAGTATCTGATTGCTTTTGATAGAAATAAAATTATCCACAGAAACATTAGGTTGATAAATCAAGCCTATCCAGTTGAGAAATCGAGCATATCACATGACTGCAAAACATACCTAAGTACCCTTATTAACTGGTTTTATCACAATATATTTAGCAACATTACCAATGGTAAGAATTTGCCTAGCCATAGAATAAATTACTATGCTAATATTGTCTTCCATATTAATTTTTCAGAAATAGCTGTTCGATATTGGCTAGCCAAGCACATGCATAAAGGACATTATAAATGCAAACAATAAGGGGTTTCCTGCTTTCCTTATATATAACTGTGTATATACAAAAGCAATATTTTAAAATTAAAATGATACAGACTATGTTCATTCGTGATAATTATTTATTTTTACAGGGGGAGTGGTTGTGCTTGAACTGCCAGACTCAGAGAGCCCTATCTGGTAACCTGGGAGATATGGGACAAATTCCTACCCCATTACCTACATCTGAAACTGAATCAGCAGCATTACCCAAAGCCCTAACGATTAAAATATCAGAAGTTGGTCAGGCCACTGAAACCCATGAGCCTGCTGTCATTAAACCTAAAACTGAAATACAAATAGTGACCTCTAAAGTGGAACCTGTGGAAGCTGTGGCTGCTCCTTCTGCTTTTATACAGTCTACACTCATTGAAACTGCTGACAAAACAGATGAGATGAAAAGTACACCTGCAGAACCTACAGTCACACAAGAAAAATTAACTACAGAAGTACCCATAAAGCATGTAAGCTTTCCAGAAGCAGAGACACTTCAGGAAGAACCAGAGACACCGCCTACTGATGTTGTCATTACATCACTTGAGATGAAAAGTAAAACTGTACAACCACTGGTCAAGACAAACGATGAACCAACACAACTGAAGCCTCTTACTGTTAAAGCATCCCTCGAATTTAAGGAAACTTGTGAACTTACGTCTACGGTAATGTCCACAACAATGTTACTTTTTTTTTCAATTAAAAAAAACACGTATCTATTTCACAAAATGATTTGTAATAATTTTTATTAAACATTTGCATAATTTAATAACTTATGCAAACTTTTTTTTAACAGGCATCAAAATTGGCAGACGATTTTGCATTCCCAGACCAGCTTAATCAGAATGAAGAGCATGCAATTCAGTTAAAGATTACTCCTACTACACCTTGTGAGAGTGAAAGCATAGTTATATCAGTTTTAGGGGAGGAGACAAACAACTTAGGGGTGAATGATAAAAAACACCCACAAGGGCACAAACTATTGCCAGTTTCACCTGAATCATACAGTTCATCTGAGGAAGAGCTTAAAGAGATTCAGAGAGCTAGTGAGATTCTTTTGAAAGAAACTGAATCAGACTTGGCTCATTTTAAAGAAACAGTGTTGACAAAGGATTATTTTGATTCTGGAGATGAAGAGCTTAGACATTCACAGCTGAAGGAAGCAAGTGCTGATAAGGATTTGTCATCAACTCATCTCCAAGGTTACATCACAAAACATGAAGTCAGTGATGCAGATACTGACCGTGAAGCTGAAAAGACCATAAAGCAGCTTAATGTACCTGAAAAAAGTGCTGATAGTTGCCTCTTGTCTCAAGAGCAAGAAGGCAAAGTAATGCAGCCCAGTCCCGTCTATAAAACAGCTAAAACATTTCTCCAGGACGAGAATGAGAAGGAAGAAACCACAGAAACTAATAGTGCAAAAGCTATTTTTGTACAGGACAATGTCAGACAGATTTCAGAAGAAGAGAGTTTAGTTGAAGATATTTCTAAAGACGGTGGATCTTCCAGTATGCAAGTATCCCACATCACATCAGGAACCACTTCACCCACAACACTGTCCTCACTTGGTGAAGAAAGTGATAGCAGTCCCGGTCACAAGAAGGAAAATTTAGAGGGCAAGCGGCAAAGGAAAGTTAAGCACAGGCAAGGTCAACCCCTTCAGAATATAAGCGACTCCTCTGAGGAGGAAGAGATCCTGGAGGAAGGAGATCAATTTATAGAACAGGAAATACAGAGGGAAAATGATCAAAGGCAGTTCAAAAAGCCGTACAAAAAATCCAATAAAGAAAAAGACAAGTTGCAGGATCATCCACCAAATAGTCACTTTCAGACTGACACCCTATCTCAAGCTGAGGATGTAGTGCAAATTTCAGAAATAAATACTTATGAGACATTTTCTTACTCAAACATATCACCAAGTACAGACTCAGAACAAGAAAATGTTGTTACCCACGAACCACCACCGATGGATGTTGAAGCAAAACCATTAAAGAGTGCAGATGAGGCATATGAAGAAATTATGCAGAAAGCTCAGGAACTCAAAGCTATGACAAAAAAAATCACTCCACCGGATATAGAGCCACTGTATGGTGGCATGCTGATAGAAGACTATGTTTACGAGTCACTAGTGGAGGAACCAGCGCAGGCAATGCCATTTGATTATAATGCTACTCTGGGTGAGTACTTGACTGATATCTCTGTTCCAGAAACACTAAGAAAGCTTAGAACACCAGATGAGGCCTATGAGGAAATGCAGAAAAATAGAGAACTCATGCTAAAAGATCAAGCAATTGAGCATGCTCAAGTATATAGATCAGCTTCTAACAGAGATACCACTGGACCCATTGTTACAGATACTTGTTTTGTAAATATATCAGAAACCTTCGAGTTTACAAAACAGCAGGATGAGAATTGGCAGTGGTATGCTGAAACTGCAAGTGATGAATTGCTGAATAGGGAAAAAGATGTTATGACTTCAGGAACAAGTCCTACACAATCAACTCCTCTATCACCAGTTTCACCTCTGTCTTTATCTGAGCCTTTATATGATTCAGCAGAAATAATACAAATTCCCTCAAGTGGTGAAGAGGATAATGACAAGAATGAATTTGCAGCTGAACCTATTGAGTGTGTGATGGAACCTTACAGGACTGAGTCAACACCTCAACAAGATCAGTCTGTTAAAAATGTTCTCTATCCGATTCCTGATCTAAAAATTACTCAGTGTTCATCTGGTGAAGAGGAGGTTGAGGAGGAACTTAGCATCACACAAGAGCATGAGATAATTATGGTAAATGGCATTGCTCAGTGTGATGACGGATCAGAGGAACCTTCTGAATTTATAGAATCTTCAGTTGAGGTACAGTCAGTAGAGTCTGAACCCACATCTGTTGTATCTGAAGTTCCACTATCAAAATCAGCACTTGAACATGAGCCCCTTACTTATGTATGGGATTCACAAACACCCCCTTTGCCCTCCTTAGATTTAACAGCATTTTCCTCAGGCATTATAGATCAGCCTACAGGGCAAACTTCCATTCCAACAAAACTCTATGCTGATGAAAGTAGAACAAGCCTTGGAAATGATTCTACACAAGTTATAATTGTAATGACAGACTTACCATCAAAATCACCACCTCAAGATTCAGTGCAATCTACTCCTTTAATTGACAATGCCAGTGAGGAATCCAACCAAAAAGCCATGAACATCTCAATAGCTACAAGTCTACCTGGGAAGCCAACATTAATTTCCTTCCCATTGGATACTGCTACTTCTGAAGCATCAGGGTCTCTTCAATCAACAGAAGCTAATAAGCCAGCTGATGTTTTAATTTCAGCTGCAAAACCAGTTTTACCATTAAAGCCTACCTCAGATGCATTTATTGTTACAATACAAGATGGAGTGTCACAACCTGATTCAGTTTTACAAACTGCACATTCAAGAGAAATTCTAGAACCCACAAATATTGCCGATTATTCTACCCTTACGGCTACATCTACAGTAATTTCAGTGTCCACAGATGAGCAAATTACAGTTTCTGTCTCAAATCAAGCAATGAGTCCAACTTCAGCATTAGCTACAGTGAATTTCAAACCAAATTCTACATCTGCACCAGCCCCAGTTTCATCCATAACATCAATTCCTCATGAGTCTGATGTTGACATTCCCACATCAACGTGCCGATTTCAAGTACCATCATTAGATCCCACTCCTATGTATGCTGAAAAAGAACATACACATTCTGCCATTGTTCCAGAACCTGTTGAAATGACAGATCCAATGTCTTCACCTTTAAAGTATTCAACTCACAGTTCAGGTGTAATATCTATAGATAAAGAGCATATTTCTGGCCCGCCTGCAGTAACAACATGCTGTTCATTAGACACTGTCATTACAGTCCAGGGCATGTCTGTTGCACCATATGTTTATTCCTCATCTGTGGAACAGAGCTATATTGGTTCAACCATATTGGAGTCAACAAAATCAAGTGCACAAAATAATTCTTTCATACAACACCCGCATGTTTCACACACTCTTCCTGCTGCAGATACAACAGCTCTGACTCCAGCTATTAAAATTCCTATTCCATGTTTAGATGCAGAAAAATCACTTGTGGCATCCCATAAGCCTCCTGTTTCAATTTCACAAACCTGCCAGTCTGTACAGTATGCTGCCACAATGGTTTTTCCAACAATAAATGCGACTGCAGCCTTTGAAACCTTATCTTTTCAACCAACCCACTCAATTGTATTGGACACACAACCAAAGACAGAAATTGTTCAACCTGCACTAGATGGCTCTCAGAGTATAACTCCTGCTCTGCAGACAGGACAAGCTACTGCTATTGTTATGCCAAGTGTTCAAAATAAACCTACGATAAAACAAGAATCACTGGATATCATTACTAATACTATAGCCACCTCAGATCAACAATTAAGAAGTCCACCTGTTGTTGTAAGTGTATCCCCTGTTATGAGTTCAGATGATTCTCTTCTTATAGGACAAAAACCTTGCTTGCCTAGTGACTCAACTTTTGTGACCACACAACTTGAACTTCAAGTGGCATCTTTCTCTAGAGCAAATAAGCCAGTCATTGAATTTCCACCACCACCTACAGCTTCACCACCAGCCCTACCACCTGATAGTTTACCTAATGTGCCTTTCAACCAACAGTCAATGGTACCAACTACTAATGAGTCTGTAAAAAGTATGGCTAGCCAGTCACCTAGGGCATCAGTGAAAGAAGTTACAACCACCATACACCACAAGTCACCTCCTCCAGTCCCACCTAAGCCATTTTGTCACAAATCAAAAGAAGGCATTAAACCATCAGTGATTTCTGAATCTGCAGTTGCCCAAGTTGGCTATGCTTCAACTTTTCCAAGAACGAAAGAACCGCCCAAGGCCCTTACGTTATCTTTGGTCACCCCCACTGATATCAAACATAGTATTTCATCACCAAAATCTCCCTTGTCACCTAGATTTGCTAAAACTCTTGAGACATATGTAGTTATAACATTGCCATCAGAACCAGGATCACCAGTGGAAGGAGTTACAACCCAGGCTCCAATACATAGACCATCTCTACCAACTCCTAAGCAGCAGTGTCTTGCTAGTGTATCAACAACCTTTATTCCACCTGTGACCGTGTTTTCACATCCTGAATTAGCTACCCCACCAAGAGTAATACCTGCTTCTGTTTTCACACCACCATCTATTCCAGTACAAACAGGAGATTCTGCACCAGATTTTCCATTAAAGACAGCAATACATAATGCATCTGCAATGATTTCAACAAAAGATTTGACGGTTGTTCCTGCATCAAGTGCAGTTTTGGTACAAGATTCAGTAACACCAAGCCCTGTTTTTGTACCCCAAACAAGTGTACTTCCACTAAAAATGTATGAGGAAAAACCTATTTACTCTGCACCACCCTTGACCACAACAGTATATTCTGCGGAAACAGTGGTTTCCATACCCACTATACCATCACCATTTCTGGCTGAAATTCCAGACATGACTATAGAACCCAAAATAAATACTGTTTCAGTGCCACATTCTATAGCAACAAGCCTTGCTTTTCCTTATGTGCACCAAGTAGAGACTGCCATACAACCCATCAAAAAGGAAACTTTTGAGGAAAAGGCAATTTGCTCTGTATCACCCGTGACTGCAACAATATATCCTGCACCAGCAGTGGTGTCCATGCCTACTGTATCATCATCATCAATTGTGGCTGAAATTCCAGACATGACTGTACAACCAAAAATAAGTACTATGTCTACAGTGATATCATTACCAGCAACAAATATAGTTTCAGTACCACCATGCCCTGCTTTTGTGCCACAAATAGAGACGGATGCAATAGTATCAATTAAAAGTGAATCTATTTACTCTGCATCACCTATGAGCTCAGCAGGATATCCTACAGCAACCGTGGTTCCTGTAACATCATCAGATACATTCCTAGTAGGCTCAGTTATGGCTGAGATTCCAGCCATGACCATAGAATCAAAAATAAATAATATGTCAACAGTGATCTCGGGTACTGAAGAGTGCACTGCTCATATTTTAGCCCCACAAACCAATTACCAGCCAGTGGTACCTGCATCACTACCATTCCAAGAACTACCTGTAGAGGTAAAACCAGCAACTGTTGCAGTAGGTATCACTCCAGCTTTGTCAAGGGAACCTTTGGTTTCGTATGATATCAAGCAAGGGCGTGAGATGCAGTTGATTCACACAGTTTATCCTGCTCCAGTAGCAATGACCAAGCTCTCATTATCAACAGATAAAATAACGGAACAAATTTTAGAAATGGAAGAAGATGTGAGATCAACAAAAGGTCCACCCCTTGACCATATTCAACAGCACCAAATATTTCTTGAATCACAACAAATGGTGCCGCCAGTGTCTGATTTAACATATACCCCAACTGCACCAGGAACATTTTCTCAAATCGAAAAATCAGTTGAGAGTCAAGAAATAAGAGGAACTGATAAAGTCTTACCTACCATGAGTCACCTGCACTCTACAATTGCAACAACCGAACAGCACCAGTATGCATTACCTAATATTTTGGCACAAGTTGTCACTACTGAAGTCCAGAGAACTACTACAGTATCAGTCGTTCAAGAATGCATACCATTAGAACGTATTTCAGATTCTACATACAGACAAGCAGCACCTAAACAAAGTGGAAAGACTCATTGCATTGATGATGTTATAGATCTCACAACATTAAAGCTCAATGTTTCAATGACTGACAAGGGAATGGACCTGACAGCCCCTGAGTCAAACATGCAGAGTTTCTTTAATGATTCAAGTAGTCGACAGATAACTGCAGTGCAGCCAGAAATTGTAAACTTAACTGCTGAGATAACTCCTGCTACAACATTATCTATTGTGACAGACAGTATCACTGTTGTTACCTGTACTGCAACATTTGCATACAACAAAAGCATTACAGTTGACACACCATCCAGTTTACAAAGTGTTACTTCAACACCTCTGCCACTTAAAACATATAAACCATTTGAACCGCTGGCACAAATTATTTACAGACCAGTGAATTCACAACCAAAACCATCAACCGATACCGAGATCCCCATTAACTTAACACGTGGACCTCCTGGAACCACAGCATCTTTATCTTTGCCTATCACAATGACCCCAGTAATCTGCACGCCCTCCCCTGTATCTATTCATAATGAACCTCCTGCAGCTATTGATCTCACAATGTCAAAGCCAAAGAAAACTATGTTGGCTATTACTTCATCCACTGGGGTTGTTACAAGTATTGTCGAAGAAGATATGGCACCTGTAGATCTAACAGCAGGGAGGCGAACAGTGTGCTGTGACATCCTCTATAGACTTCCATTTACAGGAAGCTGCAGAACACAGCCTCCAGTGGCGTCACCTGATAAGCAGTTTGACCAAAGAAATGATCAACATATTACCACAACCCTTGGACTTGAGGATCTCAGTAATCTAAAAACAGTAGGGTATGACAGTAATGTCATACAAACCGATTTGGTTACAAAAACTGGATCTGTCGGCCAAAATGATGCGCTAGATGGAGCAATCGATTTAACATCTTCAAAAATGTCAAGAGGTTAGTATTACAGTGCATGTGCTTTTTGGCGCTTTTTTTTATTATTTTGTGTCATTTTACCTATTTTTTCTTGATTATTTTATATATGTGAACAGGCTCTAATTATTTTCATTCATTTGTTCCTTTTCTTTTTTTTATACAGATGCATGCATGTGCCTTCGTGTTCTCCCTCAGTGTTTTGGCTTTGCATCATGCTAGTATGACGAGTGATTTATGCATGCTCTCGGGTTTCCTCTTTGTTCTCATTTTTACAGAAACAGCATGTATACGGTCTTATGTGAGACTGGTTGATTTCATAAACTAAAGTATACGTTTGCAATCACTACAGATAAAGCCCTGGACTACTCAAAGAAAGGGATGTCATTATTTGGGATAACCACAAGTCGCTCCTACCAAGAAATATCCTCTGGAAATAGTAGTGTACAGAGCCCATCAAATAAAATTGTCTATTCTTCTGTTGCTCCACCCATTCCATCTACCTGTGCAATTACGACTCAGCCAGGCTCAATATTCAGTACAACATGTAACAGTCTCACCACAATGACAGAACCATTTTCAACACAGATCCAGACTTCACCATATAATATAATTAATTCCTCTGAATCAATATACAGAGAAACTGATTCGTCAAAGAATATATTGCCTTCAGCCCTTGCCAGCCTGCTTCCCTCAATATCAGCTTTTCCAGAGCTATACGCTGATGCTACTCTTGAGGTCATTGCAGCCTCTCTGGATGCTCTTATCTCCCCAAATTTCCCTACATTTGATGACAGCAAGAGTCAGCAGTACCAAGCTGAACACGAATTTTTGCAATTAGAGAAACTGAAGCAGTTGTGTCTGGCTGAGGAGCTGGAATGGGAGAGACAGGAGATACAACGTTATCGTGAGCAGGAACAGATTATTGTTCAAAAAGAATTAGAGGAACTGCAGAGCATAAAACAACAGCTCCTAATGCAGCAAGAAGAAGAACGTAAGGCACATTTTATTCTTCAACAAGAGACCTTCACCCAGCAGCAACTCCAGCTTGAGCAAATCCAGATGCTACAGCACCAATTACACCAGCAGTTACAAGAACAGAATATATACCCATATAGCTTTGATGGAATATCTCATAGCACTAGCTCAGGTGTTGTTTTGGATTCCCAGTACTGCAGAGGAGATAATGGGCAATACTGGCCAGTGAAGGATGACAACAAACAAACTGGAGATTTGCAGCATAGTTTGAACAGACCTAAACCAGAAGATGACCTTAAAGAAATCGAGAAACAAAAACAGGATGCAGAGAATCTGCCTGACATAACCAAGCAAGACAGTGGGCAAAATGCAGGATTAAGTAGTAAAAAAATTAGTAGCAATTGTGTTCAGACAGACGAGGAGGAAGGACTGGAAAGGCTTTATCCTGGGAGGAAGAGGAGAAGTAGAAAAAGTGTAGACAGCTGTGTGCAAACTGATGATGAAGATCAGGATGAATGGGATGTCCCTGTTAGAAGCAGGCGCAGGTCTCGCTCCAGCAGATGTGGAGATGGAGAAAAACCCAAAGGCTCCAAAGTTTCCAGCATTGCAATCCAAACAGTGGCTGAAATCTCAGTTCAGACAGATCATTCTGGAACTCTAAAGAGGTCGCCAATTCGAGCTCAAGTCGATACTACATTTGACCTGCACAGAGGAGGAGAAATTGAGAGTGACTCAGACTTTATGTCTGACAAAGATAAGAAACATTCAGCTGTCAACACTCATATAAAAGCAGACAGTATTAACACCGCTTCAGTACCCAAATCTTCAAAGGTGTTATACTTTCCAGTCTCACCTGTGTCTCCTGGTAAGGGCACTCAAAAAATGCTAACAGCTGAACCCCCAAGACACCCAAGTAGTCCAAGATCACTGAAGGCATCCCAAAGATCTCTGTCTGATCCCAAGTCTCTAAGTCCAACAACTGATGACAGAATCATGTACCAGTACACAGATGGCTGTTCCGTAAGTATTATTAAATGTATAGATGGGGTTTGAATATTTATGGGAATTTAGTCATTTTCATTTTTTTTTAAGATTTTTTTTGTGCAAAATAGAAGTAAAAGAAAAATAGAAAAATAGAAATAAAAGAATTTTTTTATTCTAACCAATAGAATTCAAGTTAAATAAAAGTTAATGAAAGCTTTATAGTAGCCTTGTGTGCCACCTATTAAGTCTAACAGTTTACTGCTTTTTGAATTGACCATTTTTTCCCACTCTTTTTTGCAAAAATGCTCAAAGACTTTTAAACTGGAGGGAGCTTGATATGCACAGCTCATTTTTCATGCAGGTTTTCTAAAAGATTTAGACAGTGCAGCTTAGTTAGCACTGTTACCTTGCACCTCCAGGGTCTGGGTTCAATTCCTGCCTTGGGTCCTTACACATGTTTGCATGTCCTTCCAGTGGTTGGTAGTGGTGCAGATTTATGAAAAAATGGATTAGTGTTTGGGAGCTATCCATGATTTCCTCTATCTTGACTATCTTGAGCCATACAGTATAACATGATGATGCCACAATATTTTGCCCTGTGTACTGTATGATATTTTTTGTCCTACCAGGACATAAGTTTCCTACCAATGCCTCATCATACCATAATATTTTTTTCCCAAAAGTTTGGGGTAATTTATATAAAAAAACATTTTTTCAAATAAATAATCACTGGGAATTGCATTGTATAGCCTGGGCATGTAGAGAAGATATTGTTGTCACATGTGAGAAGTTACCAAATCTTGCTAATATTTTGGACCTTCTCCTCCTCTATAGCTTTTTACAATAAGATCCTACAGTATAAGTCACAGTATTTTGCAGAGTATGGCTTCGATACTTGCATACAGTATTAAAAAACAGAATTTATTTGCCTTACTCTTAATTTAATATTAATAACAATTCTTTAATTGATCGTAATTGTATGATTACTGAATCAGATAATTATTTAGTTAGACATTTAAAACAGTTTGAATGTGAATAATTATGAGCATTGTCATGTGACAGATATATAAGATAGGGCGCATACTTATTCACCAAGTTTTATATATTTGTTTATATTTATAATATATTTTAAATATATTTTTTCATATTGGTTTATATTTTTATTGGTTTTATACTATATATTGCCTTTAAAATGTAAAGTTTTATAGCAATTAATAAAGATCCGACATAATTTATGTTGTTATCTTGAGCTGTTTCTTTGATTACAAAAATCTACATACATACTGTACACTTGATGTAATATATTTTCCATTATTTATACAGTTGTCATGTTTCTGTGTAAATGGAATGTGTAACAATAAATCATTCCACATAAGCTTAAGTACTCTTTCACCAATGAAGAATAAACATTAAAATATGTTTAACCTTATAAATAAAGATATTAATTGTGTTTCAATTCCCAGAGCAAAGGTTCGCAGAACACCACTCCAGTCGGCTCCCATAAGAAAATAAAGCGCACACTTCCTCATCCGCCACCAGACGAGGACACTGGTGTGGGCCCCTTGGGATACAGTACCGGTTCATCCAGAAGAAGAATGTGTAGAAATACCACCATGGCTAGAGCAAAAATCCTGCAAGATATTGACAAAGAGTTGGATTTGGTTGAGAGAGAGTCTTCCAAACTCCGCAAGAAGCAAGCAGAACTGGATGAGGAAGAGAAAGAGATAGATGCTAAGCTAAGGTATTTGGAAATGGGTATTAATCGAAGGAAGGAGGCTTTATTAAAGGAAAGAGAGAAGAGAGAGAGGGCATATTTGCAAGGTGTGGCAGAAGACCGTGACTATATGTCTGATAGTGAGATTAGCAACAACAGAGAGACACGGGGTAGTGGTCATGGAATGGAACGGCCAAGGACTGCCCCTCAGTCAGAATTTGACCAATTTATTCCACCGCAGACTGAAGCTGAGTCTCAGTATGCACAACTTGCATACTCTCATTATCAGTATACCTCCCAAAGTGATTCCCCAAATCACTATTCCCAGCAAACTCTGTACCAACAGCCCTCACTTTATCACCAACAGGTATCTCCCTATCAGACCCAGTCAATATACTCTTCAGTACCAGCCCATAGCCAGCAATCACAACAAACAGGTTATGACCATGCCTCCCAGCTCCTTCTAATGCAACAGAAAAGCCGGCAAACTACATTGTCCGATTTGGAGCAAAAGATAACCACTAATTATGAGGTTATACGGAATCAGCCTCTTCTAATTGTCCCCACATCAACAGAGAACGCATATGGAGTCTCACATCTTTCTAGTAAATACAACAACCTAGACCTAAGAATTGGGCTTGAGGAAAGAGGTAGTATGGCCAGCAGTCCAATGTCCAGCATTTCAGCAGAGTCCTTCTATGCAGACATTGACCACCACAATGTCAGAAACTATGTTATGATCGACGACATAGGAGAGCTCACCAAGGGATCTAGAGGCTTGGGGTCAAGTTTCAACGTTCCTGATAAGGATATCAGCAAAAGTGATCGGCTACTTCGTGTCGCTGACGTTCGTCGAACACCAGATGTGACTGACTTTATTGGACCTCTACAAACCACCTCAAGATTACATTATGGTAAGCCAGAAGAGGACTCAATGGAGGAACCATATGAGTTAAAGCTACTAAAACAGCAAATCAAGCAAGAGTTCCGGAGGGGCTCAGATACTCTAGAACAACTCACAGGTCTTTCACACTACCTAAACACTGACAGTTTTAGACATTTTCCTAAATCTGAAAAATATAGCATCGGAAGACTTACACTAGAAAAGCAAGCTGCTAAGCAGCTCTCAGCCTCAGTCCTTTACCAGAAACAATTAAAGAATAAAAGAACACTAATAGACCCTAAAATTACAAAGTTTTCCCCTATACAAGAGGGCCGAGACCTGGAACCTGATTACAGCAGTTTTTTATCCTCTACTGGCTCAGCCATCGGGGGACTGTCTAGCAGAGGAAGGCTGCTTCAGGATGAGATCACTTTTGGCCTGAGGAAGAACCTCGCCGAGCAACAGAAATACCTGGGCTCAACACTTAATCTTGGTCACTCTCTAAACCTTGGCCCAAACTTGAGATCATCTCTTCCAGACGATGGCACTTATCCTAGTGGCACCCGGTCTAGACCTTCTTCCAGACCTTCCTCTATATACGGACTTGACTTATCTATCAAAAGAGACCTTTCCAGCTCTTCGTTAAGGTTAAAGTCAGAGGGTGAAGTCGTAGATTCCCAATTTGGAATAGCAAGAGTAAAACCAACAAGCTTACCCATCAGCCAAAGCAGGGGTCGCATTCCAATTGTTGCACAAAACTCAGAAGAAGAGAGCCCGCTGAGCCCAGTGGGGCAACCCATGGGTATGGCAAGGGCATCTGCAGGACCATTACCACCGATCTCTGCTGATTCTCGGGACCAGTTTGGTTCCAGTCACTCTTTACCAGAGGTACAGCAGCATATGAGAGAAGAATCAAGAACACGTGGCTATGATAGGGATATAGCCTTCATTATGGATGATCTACAGGGAGCTATGTCAGACAGTGAAGGTAAATTTTTTTAAATGCCTTGATCAATATATGTTATGTGCATGGCTAAAAAAGTTTTTACCTATGTTCTAATTTTGCCTTATAACTTTATATTTATGACATATTTTGTGCTATCTATTTACTACATTCTCTACATTAGGATGACATGCCTTTTCTGTTGTTTTTTAATTATAAATAAATAATATATTATTTTTTTTTTATTCCCTATTATTGTTCCAGTTTATTTGCATGATCTTTTTTTTTCTTGTATCAAACACTATATATAAAAATTACATTCATAAATCATTCTCTTTTACTGTAGACCGGGTGGCTCCAAAAATTATAAATGTGTGTGGATCAAGAGCATAAATAGTACAAAATAGTACATATAATGCAGCTTCACAATATTACTGTAATTTACATATAAACATGATAATCTGGCTATTTAGTATATTCAGTCACCTAACACCTCATAAGGTTGCTGAGCTTAGACCTGATCTACATAAGGAAGTGGGCACTATGCATGCTTCATGCGCTTCCCTTCTTACCCTGATGCACCAATCGCTCTGGAGTACGGTCAATCTGAACTCATCAGACCACATGACCTTTTCCATTGCAACTTTTTCCTGTTTAGTTTTGCTAACAAGTAATTTTCTTATGGTGTGTGGGTTCTGTCACATTATTAAGGGTTTAATAATACACTAAACTTTTTCGAAACCCAATTCCAGTCTTTAACCTTTGCTTAATTTTTTGATTCCTCTAAAACATGCCCTAGGAGAGCATTATTAAACTCAGTCTTATGTGTTTAACAAATAATTTACTGTATTATAATTATATACAGTAATACAGTAAATTACAGTGATAACATATTCCCTATCTTCTAAACATTATAATATATTGATTTCAATAATATTTGGAAGTTTCTTCGAAAGAATATGCATTGGAAATGTTTCCAATATGATAGTTGAAAACAAATGTTCATAAGGTTTTTCCTTACTAATATACGCTAAATGTATTTATTTTATTTTATTTTTTTGGTTCACCGTATTTCTGAATCAGGTTTTTCCATATACATTATTATATTCTATAGTTATATTCCAATTATGCAATAATTTAAACTAGTGGTAAGGAAACTCTTTTCATATCAAGGCATTGTTTGGGTACTGTTTAGAATAAACCCAGTTTTAGCACAGGTGGCAACAAAAAATAATTTAAAATTAACTTTAAGCAATGCATTAAAGTTTAATTCTAAATCTTTTTAAAAAACGTATTTTTGTTATTATTATTATTATTATTATTATTATTGTTATTATTATTAGTATTATTATTTTACTTAGTTTTGTTGAGTTGTGGAGCCCATTATTATATTATTAAACTACTGTACATTTCACGGATTGAAGTGGAACTGAAGTGGTAGAGGATGTGGATTTTCATTAAGAAATTGTAAAACCGATTGCCATAAAACCAAAGTAAGTTTTTTTGCAGCATGCCAGCATAGTTACCCACAATGTACTGACCGCACATTAAAATGTATACCTTTTTAAAGCTATTGTGAGGGTTTTGTTTTATTTATTTTTTATGTTTTATTTAGGTATTGGCTTAATTTATTATAATTTTTATAGTCTTCCAATTTACTTATCAATTGTACAGTTTATACAGAATACAGACAACATTTAACAATTACTTTGACTGACATTTTTGAATGTTATTAATTATTAATATTATCACCCTTGTCATTCTGATTTGCATAAATCCATCAAATGATAATGTACTTTGCCTAAACCAAAATCCATGATTGTACTGTATGTGCTTCACTCAATGTACTGACCTTTCCCAACTACTAGCTAAATACAGTAATTGAATATTGACTGTTTGTTTTTGTATTCATAATAAAAACAAAAAACCTAGTTGTGGTAACTTAAGTTGCTAGAGAATATTGTAGAAATTGTAAGCTCAATAAAATGTCAACTCAACCTATCTATCATAACCATATAAAAAAAAAAAAAAATCTACCAGACACTAATAAAATGCACAAGAAGACAGATGGGTTGTCATATGAGATTTTTTTTTTCTTACCACCAAATATAAAGATGACATCTATAAATAAAACCTAAGACAATAATAGACTTAGTTGCATATTACCAAACCACATCTCTTGGATTTTTTTTAATAGCAATATAAAAGAAAGCAGCAGCAGTCAGTGAGTTGTATTATTCACTTTTATTACGGTTCTCAGTAATAAATTTGCTATAATTTTGTATTAGACACTGAAACCTAACATTCCAAGCTGTATGAGGTTTCCTCATTATGACAAAGACAGTAGGTACTTGAAGTTCTTTACAATAACACATTTTGGTGTTTTAGAGGCTAATTGACAGTACTGGAGGCATTTATAATAACACATATCACTAAAAGAGTAAATTTCAAATTGTTCTGTTTATAATTGTAATTTATCCAGGTTAGGTGTTTATAGGTATGCATAAATAGCACATATTCTTGAAGTAGTTTTTTTTTTATTATTTCTGTAAGTCAACTGAATTGCAATGCTTGTGTCACAGCAGGAGGTCCTAGCTGGAAAGTAGAAGGTGAGAGTTATTGCACAATGACATTCAAAACCCCATTAAGCATAAATCAACTCTTTTCATGTGTGTCATAGTCTTGGATAATGGGCATATCTTTGTGGTGCACCTCAGCCCCATCCTGGTATTCATGTTCATATACTGCACTAGGCAATACTGACATTAGCCTCTCACATCAATACAGACACATACATATCAGTATGCTTACATATGTGTTCTGCCATGGCAATGGCATGTTGGAATGCTAGATCTCTGTGTGTTGAGGTCTCAGTTCAAACCATTAAAAGGTCATAATTTCATGCCATAATCAATGCATTCTCACAAAGGGAAAGACTAAACAAATGGTTGATGTAATTTGCTACTCATGGCAGTAGACATTAAACCATATTAGAAATCTACAAATACAAATTTACAGTACTGTAAAAAATGTCTTAAGTGATATAATACTAATTAGAATATGGTAGAAATTAAATAAAATGTCTATGAAAATACTTAACACTTAAAATTAGTGGTGCAATAAATAGGAAAGAATAAAAAGACAGAATTACTAGGAATTGATTTTTATTTTATTTTTGCCCATGCCTATAAACACTACAAACAGGCAGTTTTCTCTACAAAATATCCTGGGTAATTCCATCATGAAGACATTAAGCTTGTTTATCTGATTCACAAGTGCATTACTGATCTACATATTACTTACTATGATGGACTTCATCATCTGCTCTTTTTGTCTAGAGACCTTTCACATGAAATCAATATAATTGTAAAGAAGTCTGCCTGCCTACAATAAAAAAATTGTGGCTTGAGGAAATGGGGATTATTTAGGAAGGAACCCGCCAAGGGGTTGCCACAGTGGACCATCAACACATAACTTGGCACAGGTTTTATGTTGGATCCCCTTCCTGATTTCATCCGAGCTACTGTATTTAGTGGTTGGGGTTTTGTGCATTGGGTTGGAATTGAACCCGGGCCTTCTGCATGGGAAACCTACCACTGAGCCAACAGTGCCCCCCGAGAACAGATTATAATATAATATATAAAAATTATAATAATATTAATTCTTCAAAATGTATGATTGAGTGTCTAAGTGTGTGTGTGTGTGTGTATATGTGTGTATAAATGTGTGCCTATTTAGGGAGCAAAAAACTCTACACAGGATAAGCAGCATGAATAATGGATGAATAGATAATAATAATAATAATAATAATAATAATAATAACTATGACAGCGTGAATTTTTACAGGAGAAGTGATTTGATTAAGATTTTTTTTCAATGTAAATTTGAACACATTAAATCATTTAAAAAAATATATATTGTCTAAAGTTTGTATAGCTCTAAATCAATATAAAACTCTCAGGTCAAAAGATTCTTAGGATTATCAAAATCCCTAACCAAAATGTGCAGTAGAATAGCTGTTATTAAGGCGAATAAACAGCTGTTAGGTGGTTTTTGAGTAAGGTACAGTAGGTCATTAAGGAGACTAATGCTACATAATGTTTTATTCTTTGTTGCACAGTAATATTCCAAATTGATTTTTTAAGGCAGCTTTTTAATTGTTCTTTAGTGCTGGTTTAGAGAAATGTAGGTAAGGCATCTCATCTTTGTGTGTTTGGCCACTGTGGTTTGAACCAACAGTGGCTCTCCGTCCCACTATCAGTGCACGATGTGTGGACAGACTCCATTGTGTGGGATATGGTTTGCATGGCTAGACATGCATGTCCTGTCCATAAAATTTTCTGTCTGTGTCTCAGTCCAGCCCTTTAATGTCCCACACTACTTCCCATAAATATTTCATTTTAAGACAGTACCTATGAGTAATCATTTTGCCTTTAGCTTTGTAAAATCAAGCTACTGTACAGTATGTAAATGACCTACATCCACTTACTGTAGATGAAACTATTCCATTATGTTTCTGGACATGCTTTGGGTAGTATTTAGGGAAGGGGTGGTGGAATGGGACACATTATCTAATTTTAAAAATATGATACTACAGTTACTGCTCATTCTTACCTGTTCCCCTGAAAGCTTACCACCTGCAGCATGAAGAGACTGACTGGTTTGATAAACCACGTGAGGGACGCAGTGGATTAAAGCCAGGACAGGATAAAAGACAGGTGAGGAATAAAATTTTTAAAAAATTAGGCTAAAAAAGACCCAAAGACCCTTCTTTTTTTAGTAAAAGCTGTTGTCTCATCAACTAGAGTATCTCAAGATTTCATGTACAGTATGGTTTGATATAGATGCAGTAAGCAGTGATACAATATGAGGCCAAAAATATGTGGACACCTGACCTGCCTTTATTAATCGCGCACAGTGCATTCCTCCACAATTTTATGCTTTAACCTTTGTGGCAGCAGTTTGGGGAATGCCCACATATGGCTGTGAAGGGTCACTTACTTTTGGCCATCAGTGAGGAATATGCCTTCAGCAAAGATATCTTGGTACTGTTTATAGCACAAGCAGCAGGAGGATATTGATCTGGGTCTAGAGCATCAGCCAGAAATATCCAAGAATATGTGGGTGTACAGTAATTGTGAATGAAGAACATTGCATAAAGAATTACATATTAATTTTGGTCTTGTACTAAGGCGTTTAATGTCCAATATTCATTCAAACTTTATATTGAATCTGGGGTTTCCAAGACTTGGTCCTGGTCAGAGAACTACCACTCCTATATCAATTAAACATCAAAAGCATCAGAAATATATGAGAAAAAAAAACAGTGGGTGAGTCCAGCTATGAATATGTGTATGATGGGTTATAATCCTGTATGTACTCTGTGTACATATTTTTGATGATGTTGGACAGTTTTTACATCAGTGGTGCCTGGGGGTCAATAGAAATGTATGATGTTGTTGATTTAGCCTAATTTATCTCGTGTTGTGTGTTAGCAGGCTAATAAGTAGCATACAAATGTATGTAGTAGGGAAATCAAAGTTTTATGGTGGTAATGCTAAAATACAAAAATATATATAGACTGTACAACCTGAATCTCTCTTTCTCTCTTTCTCTCTCACACACACACTGAGTAATTGTATACGAGTGTGTTGCAGGTACACATTAAAGGTAGCATACTGGCATGCAGGCAGACAGACAGGTTGTGTGTGTACTATGAAATATAATCCTGCTGGCGCCCCTGCGTGAGCACTTGCATTACAGGCCCAGCCATAGACTGTGCTGAAGTTACTGGATTTGGATTTAATGGATCGTGCATTCTGTTATATAAAAGCTGCAATAAAAGCTGCTCACCTGGGGACAGGGCGTCATCTCAGCAGAGTGGCTAAGCATGCAGGGCCTTCTGCAATTTCTTGTATAAAGTATTAATGAGGACAGGTGCAAAAAGAGAACAGTCATTCCAAAGCTGTCTGATTAGCATGAAATATGATGAATAAATGCTGTTTATGAAAAAAAAAAAAAAGCTAGTTATTTGTTTTTCAATATTATTTTTATGGCTAAATACCAGCTCAGCCAAACATGTGGCCAAAAGCTGCTGCACACTAAAATATTAATAACTACAGTATGTATTGATTAGGATTCACACTGATGCAGCTCCTGTTTAAGTCATCTCTTACTGTACAGTATGAGCCATTTGTCTGAAGTAAAGCAGGACACTGAACCATGCCACAAAGAATATTTCTGCTGGACTTTTCCCAATATTTCATGGTCAGAATGATTGATCTGTTTTTAGTTATGTAAAGATCTCTGATATATATCCTCAAGTAAATTGTTTTTGGATACCTTGCAGGTGAAGACTGTGCATTATCCTTTCCCCCACACTCGTGTCAAAATCCAGAGAGACCCTAGGGACCACAGTGTTTCAGGTATTTTTTTATATACGTAGGTAAAGCCAGTCTATAATATTAAGTTAACCGACTGAGAGTGACTTTTGATCTTGCAATGTATAAGTGATATTTAATTAAAAATGTTGTTCTTGGACAAATTACAGCCAGTTTCCCTTGTTTTCAGGCCGAGGTTTTGGCATACGAGTGGTGGGAGGGAAGGAGATTCCAGGTACTAATAGAGAGATTGGCGCATACATTGCTAACTTGGCACCTGCGGGCACTGCTGAACTCTCAGGGAAGGTTGTAGAAGGTAAGGTTTTTACCGAGAATTTGTATTCAGTGATGATGTGGCTTCTTACTTCAGATGACAGTGATGAATCTGCTTGGATTTATTATTCTGATGGTGCTTGTGCATAATCTGAAGTTGCTGTAGCAATGTTTTTTTACATCTCCTAAAAAAGGCATACCACACAAAAACAAGGACAATTGTAAACACAGATTTAAGGAATATCAGCATTCTGCAGTCCTCCTAGCAATACCAAAACAGCCTTAAATCAAGTTTTATTGGTGAAGTAAAGACACTTTAACACTTTCTCACTGTACACTGGTTGCGGATTGTGCAGATAGAATGGAAATTGACTTATTGGACATTTTCAATCAGTACTTTATCACCATTAGTCTGTTATATGATTAGTCAGGACACTGTTGGCCTTCTTTAACTCTGAGTTCAGCTGCTGGTGAGCAAGGAAATGGGAAAGAAAAGAGGTGTAAGCATCAGCTGAGCAAACAATACAAACTTCTCCCTAATTTTATTTTTAAAAAGATAAAATAAAGAGCAAAACAAAAGCCTACAAAAAAAGGAAAAAAAAAAGAAATTAAACTGTAATAATAAAATTATAATATTTGAACCTAGTATCCTACGTACATAAATACACAAGCAAACAAACAATCAAATAAAGTAATTAATAATATATTAGTAAAAAATATATATATATCTAATTTCAAATCCTTTGGTACTTGTTTCCATATGAGCCATTAACCACTACTGTGGAGTGTGACGTTATAAATATATTCAGTGCTGAACAGCGCTACCCCCAGAACAGAATATTCATTTCTTGGCCCTCTGGTAAAAAGCTTTAGTGTCAGCGTTTTTGAAAAAAAAAAAAAAAAAATCATGCTATTTAAAATCTGGTATTCTGTCAGCAATTATGTATTTTGTTAGAAAAGGATCGTACAGTACAATTTCTTCATATTTATCTTCCAAAGAGATAGACATTCTTGTAATGTTTAATATAGACTTGAGGAACAGGAGCAGAAACTGTTCTTGACCAGTTTTAGAGGAATGTTTTTTGTTTGTTAAACCACACAGTGACCAACGCATCCTTAAAGCATAAAAAAGCATATAAACAGGCATGAACCAGAAAGAAACAGATGATGACAGATGATCAGGCCAGTGATCAGTGGCGGAAGTACTTGGATTACTTTTTTGATGTAACGAGTAATCTAACGTGTTACAGTAGGTCCGCCATTTTAGTAATCAGTTATTTAGTTATATTTTTAAAAAGTGTAATCCATTATTCAGACAATTTATGTAATCCGTGAGCCAGACAGCAGTGATTTTGTTAGTGTGTGTGTGTGTGTGTGTGTGTGTGTGTGTGTGTGTGTGTGTGTGTGTGTGTGTTTGTGTGTGTAAAAGTCATCCTACAAGCCCGCCGCCGCCTCGAGCTTCTGCGAGGACCGACGCGCGTAAAGATGAAAACTCGCGGAAAATCATGATAAACCATACTTACGGTCACCGCGTGAAACCGCGTAGGTGAGATAGGGGTGGGCCAAACTAAAACAACATGCATGAGGAATCACAAAGGAGTTTTCAATTTCTGCAATGGAAAAGTACTCGAACTAGTTACTTTTATTGGAAATTTATGCTAATGTAACTGATTACTTTTTAATGACTGTAATTTTGTGATGTAATTAGTTACTTTACAAAGTAACGTCCCCCAACACTGCCTGTGATAAGTACTGTATACTGCTGATGCTGAATGCCGAGTGGTTGAAACAGACGAGAGGGGAAATGAGGTTGCTGCTGAGGTTGTTACACAAACAATCAATGTTAAAATTCTATCCTTAGAAACTTTGCAAGCTGTCACAATAAAACATCTTTTCTCATTTCTTTAATTTAATCTCCATCATTTCATTTCATTTGGCTCAAGAGTTTTGCAGAGTACTATTGGTCTCAGAGCTCCCTCAAAGTGTGTGCGTTAATGCTCCAGCTAAAATAAGCCTCAGATAATGCATTTTTTTAATAAATTAAACTCCCTTTATTTTAGTCCTCTAAATGTTTAAATTTCTTTGTAACTGAATGTGAATGTCCTAAGATGAGGGAAATAAAAAAGTAAATTATGTATAATGGTCCCCTTTAATGTCATGTACCATGTTGTGACGCAGCACTGCATATGAATAAATGAATTTATAACTATATTAAAGTAGGCATAGAAAATAAATTGTTCCTATAAATTTGGATGCCCAGTCCACCACAGAACACACATGCATTCATTTTAGATTTTTTTTTTTTCCATAAGTAAACTCTTTAGCGTAAAACAAATATGTGAATTGTGTTTTTCTGTTATTCAGCCACGGAAGAGTATCATAAGCAAAGCGCCTATCTGAGGAGCCATGTTTTTCATTTGTGTAAGTGCTGAGGAGTTGGCCTTGAGAGTGTTTGGATTTGCAGTGCTGTTTCTTAGCTGGACGTCTTCCCCTCATTTATTTCTTCTTGTTCTTTCTTGGCAGACAGTTTCCACTTACTGAGTGATGTGTTGCAGGAAAGCTGTGTGTGTGTGTGTGTGTCCTTATGCTCCTGCATTTATGAGATTTCTTTACTTTAATTATTGCGTGTGTTTTAAGTTGTTAATTACAAAGTTGCAGCAGTTTTATAACTGCTGACCAGAAAGTTTGAAAAACTAATTTGAAGAATGAGACTTTCGAGAACAAACTGTCAAAGGTTTTGGAAATTGATGCCAATTAAAATGCATCATCATTCTGTATCATTCTGGTTTCAGATTATTTTTTTTCCTATACCACCTTTTTTTCTGATGGCCATATTGTGTGTACTGCAGGAATGCAGGTCCTGGAGTGGAATGGAATCCCTTTGATGGGAAAGACCCATGAGGAAGTTCAGAGCATTGTGGGACAGCAAAGTGGGGAGGTAGAGATATGTTTGCGCCTGTAAGTCTTTAATATATTACATATCTACTACTGATTTTTTTTATTACTGAGCGCCCATTTCATCCGAAAGTGTGTTTTATATATATATATATATATATATATATATATAGTAGCAGATCTAAAAATGACTAGATGAATTTGCTGACTAATTATTCATTTCCCTTTTTTGCAGAGATCTGAATATGTGCTCAGACTTAGACAGTCCCAAGTATCTAGAGCTGCAGTCTCAGCTAAAAGTCGGTAAGGCTCTTTATGCTGAACGCAGATACAGTATCCTGATTTTCTCTTCAGAAAATCAGAAAAAATCTAATTGTCTTTTTTCTATTTACTGCACACACACTCTTGTTGTTTTCTAGACAATATTTAAGCAAAAGTCTACTTTCAGATCGGGTGTTTATCAGCTTACTGATAAAACTGTACACCTGCCTTGTCTGATAAGCAGAAATGTGTGTGTGTGTGTGTGTGTGTGTGTGTGTGTGTGTGTGTGTGTGTGTGTGTCTGTGTGTGTGTGTGTGTGTGTGTGTGTGTGTGTGTGTGTGTGTGTGTGTGTGTGTGTGTGTTGCAGCTGAGCACCAGCGTTCTCCAGGTGTAGATCCTAAGCAGCTGGCTGCAGAGCTGCAGAAGGTCTCTCAGCAGCAGGCTCCTTCCTCTGTCCTGACTGCGCTGGAGAAAGCAGGACATGTTCACTCGGCAACAGCATCTGCTGCCTCTAGTGGAGTCCCCAGCCCTGGACAGCCTGGGTCTCCCTCTGTCAGCAAGAAACGTCACAACAAGGTAAACAACTGTGTTTTAACAGAGAGGCAATTAGGCAGACATACAGTACAGAAAGCCAGACAGACTGGCAGGAAGCAGGTAGGGACATAGACAGCAGACAGACAGTCTGGTGGACAGATAGATGGTGAAAAGGTATGCATGTAGACAGACAGATATGCAGAAAAACAATCATTCAGGCACGTAGACTGACAACCAGCCAGGCGCATTCAATAGTTCACGGGTATTCAAGTAAAGTTTATAAAGGTCCACATAATCTCTATGAATAAATTTTTTACAAAGTTCTAGTTAAGCAAACCACTTAAAGGAATTGTAAGCTCAACTAATTTCACTGCAGTATTTTTCAACTTTAAAATACTTTAAAGTCCTGTGCGTCCACATCCGTGATAGGGCTAGCCACTTGCCGTCTCCTGCTAATGATTAGCAACACGTTCCTTTTGCTTTCACTTTGTTTGGATAAAGCATCTGTTATTTGTGTAAACACAACATCCATAATCCCCTCGCAATTTTACATTCAGTTCATGAGGACTCTACTGATCCATTTTATAGCATGTTGTTGAAAGCTAGCTAAACATCATTTGATATGCTGTTGAGAATCAGAAATTAGTTCGTTTAATTACAGCCCTTTGCTATGTTGCTGACTGCTGGTCTGTCTTCACTATTGACGTCGCACATCATTTAATTGGCGTATCTGTTATCTGTTTATTTACAGTCAGGTGATGGGGTGAAACCACAACCACATCCCATCACTGGTGAAATACAAGTAAGTTCGTCTCACCACACCTACAGTAGTTCTTACACTGGAGTAATGTTAAATGCATATGCATGTTATTATTATTATTATTATTATTATTATTATTATTATTATTATTATTTTATTTTATTATTATTATTATTATTATTATTATTATTATTATTATTATTTTTATTTTTTTTTATTATTATTATTTTTTTTATTATTATTATTTTTTTTTTTTATTATGGCGACATTAAATAACTCCCAGAACAGGAAGTGATATTTATGAAAATGACCTTTAACGTAAGTTAACTTATGAAAAGCAACATGATATGAAGGATCATATTTTTCCCTACAGCTACAAATCAATTATGACAAGAACATGGGTAACCTGATCGTCCACGTACTGCAAGCCCGAAACCTTGCACCAAGAGACAACAATGGATATTCAGACCCTTTTGTTAAGGTGTATCTTCTGCCAGGCAGAGGGTGGGTATGACATGTAAATATATGTGTGTGTGTGTGTGTGTGTGTGTGTGTGTGTGTGTGTGTGTGTGTACTGTATATAAGAGAAAGAGATAGATAGAGAGAGGGGGGGGGGGGTTCTGTTTTGTCAATGTGTGTTCTAATGTATTTGTGGTATTCCTTTAATGGTGTATATGTCTATACTTGTTTTTTCGTGTACTCGTGTTTGTGTTGTCAGACATTCTTTCTATTTCCTCCTACCCTGCCGATTTTCGGTACATTTCATCACTTTTTTCTCCCCAGTTTATTATTACAGTTCTCAGAAAAAACATTTTCTTTCTTCTGACATTTTCTATACACCAGTGATGTCAAACATGATGCCCTTGGGTTATAGAATCTAATCCAGTGAAAACTTCATAAAAAAAAAAAAACCTCATTTATGTTTTCCACAAGGGGGCAAAATAGAGGGATGAACATCATTTAATTAGCAAACTGAAAATGTGACCATGACTCTTTACAGGAAGAATTTAGTGGTAAACACGGGTGAAAAACTTTGTTTATCCTAATGACAAATAATTTGTTGATTTAAGAGGGGTTGATTACACATGATGGCTTAGGGGTTAGCACCTTCTGGCCGCGGTTCTGTATGGGGAGATTGCATGCTCTATCTATGCTAAAGACATGCATTGCAGGTTGATTGGCTTTTCCAAATTGCTTTAGTGTGTGGTTGAGTGTGTTTGTGCTTGTGCCCTCTGATGGGTCACCATATTCTCTGCTTAGTCCTCTAAGTACCCTGGTGCAATCGTATATATTGTGTAATGTGGCACATTAGATAAAGAAAAAATTTAAATAAACAAATTAAAGCATAAATATCCATAGAATGGGAGCGCCACCAAAGTTTACTTCTTTTTTTTTTTTTTTAAGAATACCGCACACTGGTTAGGATGATAAAATATGTAATTAGTGTGCAACAAACTGAGTGACGTGCAATCACTCAGGTGCTGTCTTCTTACAATTAATAATTTAGTGCAATGCCCTCTGCAATATTAAATCTTATCCAAACTGCACAACGTTAACACTGCTCAGTCCTTGTGCCTCAGTGTCTATGCTTGATGCACATGGAGTCAACAAACAGCAAAATCAATATGGCTTTCTCCGGTGTCGGGTATATACTGATATATCTACTATCTCCTAATGGTCGTATCTCTGGAGTGTTTATGAGATTAAGCTGCATTACCTGACCGGACACTCCTCTGGCCGATGCTAGGAGCTGGCCTATACACACACTTCATTAGGTGTCGTTTTCCAGGTTTACTCAGGAATGGTCAGGCTGGCAGGTTCCTTCTTTTTTTTTTTCTTTTTTTTTTTACATTAGTTCTTCCTCTTTTCTTTTCATTTTCCTTCTTGAATTTTCTGACTGTTTTCTGTTTGTTTGTCTGCTGTTGCATTCCTAACAAATCTCTGGATTGGTTCAGACAAGTCATGGTTGTCCAGAACGCAAGGTAGCGTGGTGCTCCTCCTTCCTTTCATTTGCTTTCCTTCCTCTGTGCGTCTGTTGTTGTCTCTTGTTCATTACTGAAGTGTGATTCATCCGAGTGGTAATTGGTGAGCCTGTCGTTGTATGGTGTCTGAAATGTGTCATCAAAGCTACCTCAACATCTCTACCTCTGCGTATTGGGACTATATGCAACATTTTTCATCATGAACTGAATACAATGACTATTTTATCTACTGTAAATGCACACACATTTTAAAGACAATGATTAAGGGATACAAGTTTTATGGTTGAACATCATTAGGTAATGATTCATACTAAAATGTCTGGAAAAGACATTTATGGTAAATTAGTTAACATTAATGAGCCATGAACTTCCTCATTACTGAACCTTAATAGATATTGTTATCCACTATGGGGTGTGCTGAAATGTTAAAATAATTCTTGAAAGCACAGTGTAATGTAACATCAATGCATTTTCAATGGCATTTTAAGAACTCTTCATCACAGAACTTGAGCCAGTATTTATAATAAGTTCTCTGAACGTGATATATATTTGCTGAGAATCTTTTGCATGCGCGCCATAACAGTGGCAAGCGGAAGAAGAACGCAACATTAAATTAATAAATGCGGTCTTCTACAATGTGGCATGGAC